>NW_026909039.1:300000-535000 GCF_033115175.1 Lepus europaeus
GAAGCCCCCCAGGCCCGCGGCGCACCCGACCCTGGAGCCCCCTGGCCGGATGCAGCCACAGGGAACGGGGCTTCTGAGTTGGCAGGCCCCATTCCCGAAGCATCCACGGGCACTTCCCGAAGGGCTGACACCTGCTGCGCCTCAGCAGCCAGCCAACCTCCCTCCCTCTGGTCGGGCACTGCACGCCACACAGCCACTTGTGTCCCCTGTGTCCCTCCCTGGAGGCCGCAGCGCGTTTTGGGTTTTGGCGCGGACGGGCCCCTCTCGGCTTCCGTAGTCCATTTGCCCCCGGAGCCTGCCAGACCCCTGGCTCTAGGAGGCTGCCCAGGGGCGCTGCCAACAGCCCCCAGGTGCTGGCTAGCTGCAGCAGCTGGCCAAGGGGGAGCACACACACCTGCGGGTGTCCCCAGGCCGCACACACGGACTGCCCCGCGCTTCCCGGCGTTGCAAATAGGCCCCCCGGGAAGCCCCGCCCGCCCTAGGGGCTTGTCGGGCGGGGCCAACCCACGGTGGGTGAGTGGGGAGGGCTGCTGCTGGCACACACCCACTCCTGAAGCCCACTGGGGCGGTCCAAGAGCTCGGAGCTCGGAGCTCGGTCAGGGCTGTCCCAGCAGAACTTTTTGAGGGTGGACGGACACGCCCGCGGGCAATCAGGTGTTGCGGGCAGGCCCCGGGGGCAGGCCCTGCTGAGTCCCCGAGCGCCACCTGGGTTCCTGCCACCACCCTTGGGCCGGGATGAGGTGCCACCTTGTGCGTAGAAGCCCTGCACACAGGCAAGAAGCCCCCCAGGCCCGCGGCGCACCCGACCCTGGAGCCCCCTGGCCGGATGCAGCCACAGGGAACGGGGATTCTGAGTTGGCAGGCCCCATTCCCGAAGCATACACGGGCACTTCCCGAAGGGCTGACACCTGCTGCGCCTCAGCAGCCAGCCAACCTCCCTCCCTCTGGTCGGGCACTGCACGCCACACAGCCACTTGTGTCCCCTGTGTCCCTCCCTGGAGGCCGCAGCGCGTTTTGGGTTTTGGCGCGGACGGGCCCCTCTTGGGTTCCGTAGTCCATTTGCCCCCGGAGCCTGCCAGACCCCTGGCTCTAGGAGGCTGCCCAGGGGCGCTGCCAACAGCCCCCAGGTGCTGGCTAGCCGCCTCAGCCGGACACGGGGGGAGCACACACACCTGTGTGTGTCCCCGGGCCGCACACACGAACTGCCCCGCGCTTCCCGGCGTTGCAAATAGGCCCCCCGGGAAGCCCCGCCCGCCCTAGGGTCTTGTCGGGTGGGGCCGACGCAAGGTGGTTGACTGGGGAGGGCTGCTGCTGCCACACACCCACTCCTGAAGCCCACTGGTGTGGTCCAAGGGCGAGGAGCTCGGAGCTCGGTCAGGGCTGTCCCAGCAGAACTTTTTGAGGGTGGACGGACACGCCCGCGGGCAATCAGGTGTTGCGGGCAGGCCCCGGGTGCAGGCCCTGCTGAGTCCCCGAGCGCCACCTGGGTTCCTGCCACCACCCTTGGGCCGGGATGAGGTGCCACCTTGTGCGTAGAAGCCCTGCACACAGGCAAGAAGCCCCCCAGGCCCGCGGCGCACCCGTCCCTGGAGCCCCCTGGCCGGCTGCAGCCACAGGGAACGGGGGTTCTGAGTTGGCAGGCCCCATTCCCGAAGCATCCACGGGCACTTCCCGAAGGGCTGACACCTGCTGCGCCTCAGCAGCCAGCCAACCTCCCTCCCTCTGGTCGGGCACTGCAAGCCACACAGCCACTTGTGTCCCCTGTGTCCCTCCCTGGAGGCCGCAGCGCGTTTTGGGTTTTGGCGCGGACGGGCCCCTCTCGGCTTCTGTAGTCCATTTGCCCCCGGAGCCTGCCAGACCCCTGGCTCTAGGAGGCTGCCCAGGGGCGCTGTAAACAGCCCCCAGGTGCTGGCTAGCCTCAGAGGCGGCCACGGGGGAGCACACACACCTGCGGGTGTCCCCCGGCCGCACACACGGACTGCCCCGCGCTTCCCGGCGTTGCAAATAGGTCCCCCGGGAAGCCCCGCAGGCCCTAGGGGCTTGTCGGGCGGGGCCGACGCACGGTGGTTGACTGGGGAGGGCTGCTGCTGGCACACACCCGCTCCTGAAGCCCACTGGGGCGGTCCAAGGGCGAGGAGCTCGGAGCTCGGTCAGGGCTGTCCCAGCAGAACTTTTTGAGGGTGGACGGACACGCCTGCGGGCAATCAGGTGTTGCGGGCAGGCCCCAGGGGCAGGCCTTGCTGAGTCCCCGAGCGCCACCTGGGTTCCTGCCACCACCCTTGGGCCGGGATGAGGTGCCACCTTGTGCGTAGAAGCCCTGCACACAGGCAAGAAGCCCCCCAGGCCCGCGGCGCACCCGACCCTGGAGCTCCCTGGCCGGCTGCAGCCACAGGGAACGGGGGTTCTGAGTTGGCAGGCCCCATTCCCGAAGCATCCACGGGCACTTCCCGAAGGGCTGACACCTGCTGCGCCTCAGCAGCCAGCCAACCTCCCTCCCTCTGGTCGGGCACTGCACGCCACACAGCCACTTGTGTCCCCTGTGTCCCTCCCTGGAGGCCGCAGCGCGTTTTGGGTTTTGGCGCGGACGGGCCCCTCTCGGCTTCCGTAGTCCGTTTGCCCCCGGAGCCTGCCAGGCCCCTGGCTCTAGGAGGCTGCCCAGGGGCACTGCAAACAGCCCCCAGGTGCTGGCTAGCCGCAGCAGCCGGCCACGGAGGAGCACACACACCTGCGGTGTCCCCCGGCCGCACACAGGAACTGCCCCGCGCTTCCGGGCATTGCAAATAGGCCCCCCAGGAAGCCCCGCCGGCCCTAGGGGCTTGTCGGGTGGGGCCGACGCACGGTGGGTGAGTGGGGAGGGCTGCTGCTGGCACACACCCACTCCTGAAGCCCACTGGGGCGGTCCAAGGGCGAGGAGCTCGGAGCTCGGTCAGGGCTGTCCCAGCAGAACTTTTTGAGGGTGGACGGACACGCCCGCGGGCAATCAGGTGTTGCGGGCAGGCCCCGGGGGCAGGCCCTGCTGAGTCCCCGAGCGCCACCTGGGTTCCTGCCACCACCCTTGGGCCGGGATGAGGTGCCACCTTGTGCTAGAAGCCCTGCACACAGGCAAGAAGCCCCCCAGGCCCGCGGCGCACCCGACCCTGGAGCCCCCTGGCCGGATGCAGCCACAGGGAACGGGGGTTCTGAGTTGGCAGGCCCCATTCCCGAAGCATCCACGGGCACTTCCCGAAGGGCTGACACCTGCTGCGCCTCAGCAGCCAGCCAACCTCCCTCCCTCTGGTCGGGCACTGCACGCCACACAGCCACTTGTGTCCCCTGTGTCCCTCCCTGGAGGCCGCAGCGCGTTTTGGGTTTTGGCGCGGACGGGCCCCTCTCGGCTTCCGTAGTCCATTTGCCCCCGGAGCCTGCCAGACCCCTGGCTCTAGGAGGCTGCCCAGGGGCGCTGCCAACAGCCCCCAGGTGCTGGCTAGCTGCAGCAGCTGGCCAAGGGGGAGCACACACACCTGCGGGTGTCCCCAGGCCGCACACACGGACTGCCCCGCGCTTCCCGGCGTTGCAAATAGGCCCCCCGGGAAGCCCCGCCCGCCCTAGGGGCTTGTCGGGCGGGGCCAACCCACGGTGGGTGAGTGGGGAGGGCTGCTGCTGGCACACACCCACTCCTGAAGCCCACTGGGGCGGTCCAAGAGCTCGGAGCTCGGAGCTCGGTCAGGGCTGTCCCAGCAGAACTTTTTGAGGGTGGACGGACACGCCCGCGGGCAATCAGGTGTTGCGGGCAGGCCCCGGGGGCAGGCCCTGCTGAGTCCCCGAGCGCCACCTGGGTTCCTGCCACCACCCTTGGGCCGGGATGAGGTGCCACCTTGTGCGTAGAAGCCCTGCACACAGGCAAGAAGCCCCCCAGGCCCGCGGCGCACCCGACCCTGGAGCCCCCTGGCCGGATGCAGCCACAGGGAACGGGGATTCTGAGTTGGCAGGCCCCATTCCCGAAGCATCCACGGGCACTTCCCGAAGGGCTGACACCTGCTGCGCCTCAGCAGCCAGCCAACCTCCCTCCCTCTGGTCGGGCACTGCACGCCACACAGCCACTTGTGTCCCCTGTGTCCCTCCCTGGAGGCCGCAGCGCGTTTTGGGTTTTGGCGCGGACGGGCCCCTCTTGGGTTCCGTAGTCCATTTGCCCCCGGAGCCTGCCAGACCCCTGGCTCTAGGAGGCTGCCCAGGGGCGCTGCCAACAGCCCCCAGGTGCTGGCTAGCCGCCTCAGCCGGACACGGGGGGAGCACACACACCTGTGTGTGTCCCCGGGCCGCACACACGAACTGCCCCGCGCTTCCCGGCGTTGCAAATAGGCCCCCCGGGAAGCCCCGCCCGCCCTAGGGTCTTGTCGGGTGGGGCCGACGCAAGGTGGTTGACTGGGGAGGGCTGCTGCTGCCACACACCCACTCCTGAAGCCCACTGGTGTGGTCCAAGGGCGAGGAGCTCGGAGCTCGGTCAGGGCTGTCCCAGCAGAACTTTTTGAGGGTGGACGGACACGCCCGCGGGCAATCAGGTGTTGCGGGCAGGCCCCGGGTGCAGGCCCTGCTGAGTCCCCGAGCGCCACCTGGGTTCCTGCCACCACCCTTGGGCCGGGATGAGGTGCCACCTTGTGCGTAGAAGCCCTGCACACAGGCAAGAAGCCCCCCAGGCCCGCGGCGCACCCGTCCCTGGAGCCCCCTGGCCGGCTGCAGCCACAGGGAACGGGGGTTCTGAGTTGGCAGGCCCCATTCCCGAAGCATCCACGGGCACTTCCCGAAGGGCTGACACCTGCTGCGCCTCAGCAGCCAGCCAACCTCCCTCCCTCTGGTCGGGCACTGCAAGCCACACAGCCACTTGTGTCCCCTGTGTCCCTCCCTGGAGGCCGCAGCGCGTTTTGGGTTTTGGCGCGGACGGGCCCCTCTCGGCTTCTGTAGTCCATTTGCCCCCGGAGCCTGCCAGACCCCTGGCTCTAGGAGGCTGCCCAGGGGCGCTGTAAACAGCCCCCAGGTGCTGGCTAGCCTCAGAGGCGGCCACGGGGGAGCACACACACCTGCGGGTGTCCCCCGGCCGCACACACGGACTGCCCCGCGCTTCCCGGCGTTGCAAATAGGTCCCCCGGGAAGCCCCGCAGGCCCTAGGGGCTTGTCGGGCGGGGCCGACGCACGGTGGTTGACTGGGGAGGGCTGCTGCTGGCACACACCCGCTCCTGAAGCCCACTGGGGCGGTCCAAGGGCGAGGAGCTCGGAGCTCGGTCAGGGCTGTCCCAGCAGAACTTTTTGAGGGTGGACGGACACGCCTGCGGGCAATCAGGTGTTGCGGGCAGGCCCCAGGGGCAGGCCTTGCTGAGTCCCCGAGCGCCACCTGGGTTCCTGCCACCACCCTTGGGCCGGGATGAGGTGCCACCTTGTGCGTAGAAGCCCTGCACACAGGCAAGAAGCCCCCCAGGCCCGCGGCGCACCCGACCCTGGAGCTCCCTGGCCGGCTGCAGCCACAGGGAACGGGGGTTCTGAGTTGGCAGGCCCCATTCCCGAAGCATCCACGGGCACTTCCCGAAGGGCTGACACCTGCTGCGCCTCAGCAGCCAGCCAACCTCCCTCCCTCTGGTCGGGCACTGCACGCCACACAGCCACTTGTGTCCCCTGTGTCCCTCCCTGGAGGCCGCAGCGCGTTTTGGGTTTTGGCGCGGACGGGCCCCTCTCGGCTTCCGTAGTCCGTTTGCCCCCGGAGCCTGCCAGGCCCCTGGCTCTAGGAGGCTGCCCAGGGGCACTGCAAACAGCCCCCAGGTGCTGGCTAGCCGCAGCAGCCGGCCACGGAGGAGCACACACACCTGCGGTGTCCCCCGGCCGCACACAGGAACTGCCCCGCGCTTCCGGGCATTGCAAATAGGCCCCCCAGGAAGCCCCGCCGGCCCTAGGGGCTTGTCGGGTGGGGCCGACGCACGGTGGGTGAGTGGGGAGGGCTGCTGCTGGCACACACCCACTCCTGAAGCCCACTGGGGCGGTCCAAGGGCGAGGAGCTCGGAGCTCGGTCAGGGCTGTCCCAGCAGAACTTTTTGAGGGTGGACGGACACGCCCGCGGGCAATCAGGTGTTGCGGGCAGGCCCCGGGGGCAGGCCCTGCTGAGTCCCCGAGCGCCACCTGGGTTCCTGCCACCACCCTTGGGCCGGGATGAGGTGCCACCTTGTGCGTAGAAGCCCTGCACACAGGCAAGAAGCCCCCCAGGCCCGCGGTGCACCCGACCCTGGAGCCCCCTGGCCGGATGCAGCCACAGGGAACGGGGGTTCTGAGTTGGCAGGCCCCATTCCCGAAGCATCCACGGGCACTTCCCGAAGGGCTGACACCTGCTGCACCTCAGCAGCCAGCCAACCTCCCTCCCTCTGGTCGGGCACTGCACGCCACACAGCCACTTGTGTCCCCTGTGTCCCTCCCTGGAGGCCGCAGCGCGTTTTGGGTTTTGGCGCGGACGGGCCCCTCTCGGCTTCCGTAGTCCATTTGCCCCCGGAGCCTGCCAGACCCCTGGCTCTAGGAGGCTGCCCAGGGGCGCTGCCAACAGCCCCCAGGTGCTGGCTAGCCGCAGCAGCCTGCCACGGGGGAGCACACACACCTGCAGGTGTCCCCAGGCCACACACATGGACTGCCCCGCGTTTCCCGGCGTTGCAAATAGGTCCCCCGGGAAGCCCCGCCGGCCCTAGGGGCTTGTCGGGCGGGGCCGACGCACGGTGGGTGAGTGGGGAGGGCTGCTGCTGGCACACACCCACTCCTGAAGCCCACTGGGGCGGTCCAAGGGCGAGGAGCTCGGAGCTCGGTCAGGGCTGTCCCAGCAGAAGTTTTTGAGGGTGGACGGACACGCCCGCGGGCAATCAGGTGTTGCAGGCAGGCCCCGGGGGCAGGCCCTGCTGAGTCCCCGAGCGCCACCTGGGTTCCTGCCACCACCCTTGGGCCGGGATGAGGTGCCACCTTGTGCGTAGAAGCCCTGCACACAGGCAAGAAGCCCCCCAGGCCCGCGGCGCACCCGACCCTGGAGCCCCCTGGCCGGATGCAGCCACAGGGAACGGGGGTTCTGAGTTGGCAGGCCCCATTCCCGAAGCATCCACGGGCACTTCCCGAAGGGCTGACACCTGCTGCGCCTCAGCAGCCAGCCAACCTCCCTCCCTCTGGTCGGGCACTGCACGCCACACAGCCACTTGTGTCCCCTGTGTCTCTCCCTGGAGGCCGCAGCGCATTTTGGGTTTTGGCGCGGACGGGCCCCTCTCGGCTTCCGTAGTGCATTTGCCCCCGGAGCCTGCCAGACCCCTGGCTCTAGGAGGCTGCCCAGGGGCGCTGCCAACAGCCCCCAGGTGCTGGCTAGCCGCCTCGGCCGGCCACGGGGGGAGCACACACACCTGCCGGTGTCCCCGCGCCGCACACACGAACTGCCCCGCGCTTCCCGGCGTTGCAAATAGGCCCCCCGGGAAGCCCCGCCCGCCCTAGGGGCTTGTCGGGTGGGACTGACGCACGGTGGTTGACTGGGGAGGGCTGCTGCTGGCACACACCCACTCCTGAAGCCCACTGGGGCGGTCCAAGGATGAGGAGCTCGGAGCTCGGTCAGGGCTGTCCCAGCAGAACTTTTTGAGTGTGGACGGACACGCCCGCAGGCAATCAGGTGTTGCGGGCAGGCCCCGGGGGCAGGCCCTGCTGAGTCCCCGAGCGCCACCTGGGTTCCTGCCACCACCCTTGGGCCGGGAAGAGGTGCCACCTTGTGCGTAGAAGCCCTGCACACAGGCAAGAACCCCCACAGGCCCGAGGCGCACCCGACCCTGGAGCCCCCTGGCCGGATGCAGCCACAGGGAACGGGGATTCTGAGTTGGCAGGCCCCATTCCCGAAGCATCCACGGGCACTTCCTGAAGGGCTGACACCTGCTGCGCCTCAGCAGCCAGCCAACCTCCCTCCCTCTGGTCGGGCACTGCACGCCACACAGCCACTTGTGTCCCCTGTGTCCCTCCCTGGAGGCCGCAGCGCGTTTTGGGTTTTGGCGCGGACGGGCCCCTCTCGGCTTCCGTAGTCCATTTGTCCCCGGAGCCTGCCAGACCCCTGGCTCTAGGAGGCTGCCCAGGGGCGCTGCCAACAGCCCCCAGGTGCTGGCTAGCCGCCTCGGCCGGCCACGGGGGGAGCACACACACCTGCGGGTGTCCCCGGGCCGCACACACGGACTGCCCCGCGCTTCCCGGCGTTGCAAATAGGCCCCCCGGGAAGCCCCGCCCGCCATAGGGGCTTGTCGGGTGGGGCCAACGCACGGTGGTTGACTGGGGAGGGCTGCTGCTGGCACACACCCACTCCTGAAGCCCACTGGGGCGGTCCAAGGGCGAGGAGCTCGGAGCTCGGTCAGGGCTGTCCCAGCAGAACTTTTTGAGGGTGGACGGACACGCCCGCAGGCAATCAGGTGTTGCGGGCAGGCCCCGGGGGCAGGCCCTGCTGAGTCCCCGAGCGCCACCTGGGTTCCTGCCACCACCCTTGGGCCGGGATGAGGTGCCACCTTGTGCGTAGAAGCCCTGCACACAGGCAAGAAGCCCCCCAGGCCCGCGGCGCACCCGACCCTGGAGCCCCCTGGCCGGATGCAGCCACAGGGAACGGGGGTTCTGAGTTGGCAGGCCCCATTCCCGAAGCATCCACGGGCACTTCCCGAAGGGCTGACACCTGCTGCGCCTCAGCAGCCAGCCAACCTCCCTCCCTCTGGTCGGGCACTGCAAGCCACACAGCCACTTGTGTCCCCTGTGTCCCTCCCTGGAGGCCGCAGCGCGTTTTGGGTTTTGGCGCGGACAGGCCCCTCTCGGCTTCCGTAGTCCATTTGCCCCCGGAGCCTGCCAGACCCCTGGCTCTAGGAGGCTGCCCAGGGGCGCTGTAAACAGCCCCCAGGTGCTGGCTAGCCTCAGAAGCCGGCCACGGGGGAGCACACACACCTGCGGGTGTCCCCCGGCCGCACACACGGACTGCCCCGCGCTTCCCGGCGTTGCAAATAGGTCCCCCGGGAAGCCCCGCCGGCCCTAGGGGCTTGTCGAGCGGGGCCGACGCACGGTGGGTGAGTGGGGAGGGCTGCTGCTGGCACACACCCGCTCCTGAAGCCCACTGGGGCGGTCCAAGGGCGAGGAGCTCGGAGCTCGGTCAGGGCTGTCCCAGCAGAACTTTTTGAGGGTGGACGGACACGCCCGCGGGCAATCAGGTGTTGCGGGCAGGCCCCAGGGGCAGGCCCTGCTGAGTCCCCGAGCGCCACCTGGGTTCCTGCCACCACCCTTGGGCCGGGATGAGGTGCCACCTTGTGCGTAGAAGCCCTGCACACAGGCAAGAAGCCCCCCAGGCCCGCGGCGCACCCGACCCTGGAGCTCCCTGGCCGGCTGCAGCCACAGGGAACGGGGGTTCTGAGTTGGCAGGCCCCATTCCCGAAGCATCCACGGGCACTTCCCGAAGGGCTGACACCTGCTGCGCCTCAGCAGCCAGCCAACCTCCCTCCCTCTGGTCGGGCACTGCACGCCACACAGCCACTTGTGTCCCCTGTGTCCCTCCCTGGAGGCCGCAGCGCGTTTTGGCTTTTGGCGCGGACGGGCCCCTCTCGGCTTCCGTAGTCCGTTTGCCCCCGGAGCCTGCCAGGCCCCTGGCTCTAGGAGGCTGCCCAGGGGCACTGCAAACAGCCCCCAGATGCTGGCTAGCCGCAGCAGCCGGCCACGGAGGAGCACACACACCTGCCGTGTCCCCGGGCCACACACACGAACTGCCCCGCGCTTCCGGGCATTGCAAATAGGCCCCCCAGGAAGCCCCGCCGGCCCTAGGGGCTTGTCGGGCGGGGCCGACGCACGGTGGGTGAGTGGGGAGGGCTGCTGCTGGCACACACCCACTCCTGAAGCCCACTGGGGCGGTCCAAGGGCGAGGAGCTCGGAGCTCGGTCAGGGCTGTCCCAGCAGAACTTTTTGAGGGTGGACGGACACGCCCGCGGGCAATCAGGTGTTGCGGGCAGGCCCCGGGGGCAGGCCCTGCTGAGTCCCCGAGCGCCACCTGGGTTCCTGCCACCACCCTTGGGCCGGGATGAGGTGCCACCTTGTGCGTAGAAGCCCTGCACACAGGCAAGAAGCCCCCCAGGCCCGCGGCGCACCCGACCCTGGAGCCCCCTGGCCGGATGCAGCCACAGGGAACGGGGCTTCTGAGTTGGCAGGCCCCATTCCCGAAGCATCCACGGGCACTTCCCGAAGGGCTGACACCTGCTGCGCCTCAGCAGCCAGCCAACCTCCCTCCCTCTGGTCGGGCACTGCAAGCCACACAGCCACTTGTGTCCCCTGTGTCCCTCCCTGGAGGCCGCAGCGCGTTTTGGGTTTTGGCGCGGACGGGCCCCTCTCGGCTTCCGTAGTCCATTTGCCCCCGGAGCCTGCCAGACCCCTGGCTCTAGGAGGCTGCCCAGGGGCGCTGCCAACAGCCCCCAGGTGCTGGCTAGCCGCAGCAGCCAGCCACGGGGGAGCACACACACCTGCGGGTGTCCCCAGGCCGCACACATGGACTGCCCCGCGTTTCCCGGCGTTGCAAATAGGTCCCCCGGGAAGCCCCGCCGGCCCTAGGGGCTTGTCTGGCGGGGCCGACGCATGGTGGGTGAGTGGGGAGGGCTGCTGCTGGCACACACCCACTCCTGAAGCCCACTGGGGCGGTCCAAGAGCGAGGAGCTCGGAGCTCGGTCAGGGCTGTCCCAGCAGAACTTTTTGAGGGTGGACGGACACGCCCGCGGGCAATCAGGTGTTGCGGGCAGGCCCCGGGGGCAGGCCCTGCTGAGTCCCCGAGCGCCACCTGGGTTCCTGCCACCACCCTTGGGCCGGGATGAGGTGCCACCTTGTGCGTAGAAGCCCTGCACACAGGCAAGAAGCCCCCCAGGCCCGCGGCGCACCCGACCCTGGAGCCCCCTGGCCGGATGCAGCCACAGGGAACGGGGGTTCTGAGTTGGCAGGCCCCATTCCCGAAGCATCCACGGGCACTTCCCGAAGGGCTGACACCTGCTGCGCCTCAGCAGCCAGCCAACCTCCCTCCCTCTGGTCGGGCACTGCAAGCCACACAGCCACTTGTGTCCCCTGTGTCCCTCCCTGGAGGCCGCAGCGCATTTTGGGTTTTGGCGCGGACGGGCCCCTCTTGGGTTCCGTAGTCCATTTGCCCCCGGAGCCTGCCAGACCCCTGGCTCTAGGAGGCTGCCCAGGGGCGCTGCCAACAGCCCCCAGGTGCTGGCTAGCCGCCTCGGCCGGCCACGGGGGGAGCACACACACCTGCGGGTGTCCCCAGGCCGCACACACGGACTGCCCCGCGCTTCCTGGCGTTGCAAATAGGCCCCCCGGGAAGCCCCGCCCGCCCTAGGGTCTTGTCGGGTGGGGCCGACGCAAGGTGGTTGACTGGGGAGGGCTGCTGCTGCCACACACCCACTCCTGAAGCCCACTGGGGCGGTCCAAGGGCGAGGAGCTCGGAGCTCGGTCAGGGCTGTCCCAGCAGAACTTTTTGAGGGTGGACGGACACGCCCGCGGGCAATCAGGTGTTGCGGGCAGGCCCCGGGGGCAGGCCCTGCTGAGTCCCCGAGTGCCACCTGGGTTCCTGCCACCACCCTTGGGCCGGGATGAGGTGCCACCTTGTGCGTAGAAGCCCTGCACACAGGCAAGAAGCCCCCCAGGCCCGCGGCGCACCCGACCCTGGAGCCCCCTGGCCGGCTGCAGCCACAGGGCACGGGGGTTCTGAGTTGGCAGGCCCCATTCCCGAAGCATCCACGGGCACTTCCCGAAGGGCTGACACCTGCTGCGCCTCAGCAGCCAGCCAACCTCCCTCCCTCTGGTCGGGCACTGCAAGCCACACAGCCACTTGTGTCCCCTGTGTCCCTCCCTGGAGGCCGCAGCGCGTTTTGGGTTTTGGCGCGGACGGGCCCCTCTCGGCTTCCGTAGTCCATTTGCCCCCGGAGCCTGCCAGACCCCTGGCTCTAGGAGGCTGCCCAGGGGCGCTGCCAACAGCCCCCAGGTGCTGGCTAGCCGCAGCAGCCGGCCACGGGGGAGCACACACACCTGCGGGTGTCCCCAGGCCGCACACACGGACTGCCCCGCGCTTCCCGGCGTTGCAAATAGGCCCCCCGGGAAGCCCCGCCCGCCCTAGGGGCTTGTCGGGTGGGGCCGACGCACGGTGGGTGAGTGGGGAGGGCTGCTGCTGGCACACACCCACTCCTGAAGCCCACTGGGGCGGTCCAAGGGCGAGGAGCTCGGAGCTCGGTCAGGGCTATCCCAGCAGAACTTTGTGAGGGTGGACGGACACGCCCGCGGGCAATCAGGTGTTGCGGGCAGGCCCCGGGGGCAGGCCCTGCTGAGTCCCCGAGCGCCACCTGGGTTCCTGCCACCACCCTTGGGCCGGGATGAGGTGCCACCTTGTGCGTAGAAGCCCTGCACACAGGCAAGAAGCCCCCCAGGCCCGCGGCGCACCCGACCCTGGAGCCCCCTGGCCGGATGCAGCCACAGGGAACGGGGCTTCTGAGTTGGCAGGCCCCATTCCCGAAGCATCCACGGGCACTTCCCGAAGGGCTGACACCTGCTGCGCCTCAGCAGCCAGCCAACCTCCCTCCCTCTGGTCGGGCACTGCAAGCCACACAGCCACTTGTGCCCCTGTGTCCCTCCCTGGAGGCCGCAGTGCGTTTTGGGTTTTGGCGCGGACAGGCCCCTCTCGGCTTCCGTAGTCCATTTGCCCCCGGAGCCTGCCAGACCCCTGGCTCTAGGAGGCTGCCCAGGGGCGCTGCCAACAGCCCCCAGGTGCTGGCTAGCCGCAGCGGCCGGCCAGGGGTGAGCACACACACCTGCGGGTGTCCCCAGGCCGCACACACGGACTGCCCCGCGCTTCCTGGCGTTGCAAATAGGCACCCCGGGAAGCCCCGCCCGCCCTAGGGTCTTGTCGGGTGGGGCCGACGCACGGTGGGTGAGTGGGGAGGGCTGCTGCTGGCACACACCCACTCCTGAAGCCCACTGGGGCGGTCCAAGGGCGAGGAGCTCGGAGCTCGGTCAGGGCTGTCCCAGCAGAACTTTTTGAGGGTGGACGGACACGCCCGCGGGCAATCAGGTGTTGCGGGCAGGCCCCGGGGGCAGGCCCTGCTGAGTCCCCGAGCGCCACCTGGGTTCCTGCCACCACCCTTGGGCCGGGATGAGGTGCCACCTTGTGCGTAGAAGCCCTGCACACAGGCAAGAAGCCCCCCAGGCCCGCGGCGCGCCCGACTCTGGAGCCCCTTGGCCGGATGCAGCCACAGGGAACGGGGGTTCTTTGTTGGCAGGCCCCATTCCCGAAGCATCCACGGGCACTTCCCGAAGGGCTGACACCTGCTGCGCCTGAGCAGCCAGCCAACCTCCCTCCCTCTGGTCGGGCACTGCAAGCCACACAGCCACTTGTGTCCCCTGTGTCCCTCCCTGGAGGCCGCAGCGCGTTTTGGGTTTTGGCGCGGACGGGCCCCTCTTGGGTTCCGTAGTCCATTTGCCCCCGGAGCCTGCCAGACCCCTGGCTCTAGGAGGCTGCCCAGGGGCGCTGCCAACAGCCCCCAGGTGCTGGCTAGCCGCCTCGGCCGGCCACGGGGGGAGCACACACACCTGCGGGTGTCCCCAGGCCGCACACACGGACTGCCCCGCGCTTCCTGGCGTTGCAAATAGGCCCCCCGGGAATCCCCGCCCGCCCTAGGGTCTTGTCGGGTGGGGCCGACGCAAGGTGGTTGACTGGGGAGGGCTGCTGCTGCCACACACCCACTCCTGAAGCCCACTGGGGTGGTCCAAGGGCGAGGAGCTCGGAGCTCGGTCAGGGCTGTCCCAGCAGAACTTTTTGAGGGTGGACGGACACGCCCGCGGGCAATCAGGTGTTGCGGGCAGGCCCCGGGGGCAGGCCCTGCTGAGTCCCCGAGTGCCACCTGGGTTCCTGCCACCACCCTTGGGCCGGGATGAGGTGCCACCTTGTGCGTAGAAGCCCTGCACACAGGCAAGAAGCCCCCCAGGCCCGCGGCGCACCCGACCCTGGAGCCCCCTGGCCGGCTGCAGCCACAGGGCACGGGGGTTCTGAGTTGGCAGGCCCCATTCCCGAAGCATCCACGGGCACTTCCCGAAGGGCTGACACCTGCTGCGCCTCAGCAGCCAGCCAACCTCCCTCCCTCTGGTCGGGCACTGCAAGCCACACAGCCACTTGTGTCCCCTGTGTCCCTCCCTGGTGTCCGCAGCGCGTTTTGGGTTTTGGCGCGGACGGGCCCCTCTCGGCTTCCGTAGTCCATTTGCCCCCGGAGCCTGCCAGACCCCTGGCTCTAGGAGGCTGCCCAGGGGCGCTGCCAACAGCCCCCAGGTGCTGGCTAGCCGCAGCAGCCGGCCACGGGGGAGCACACACACCTGCGGGTGTCCCCAGGCCGCACACACGGACTGCCCCGCGCTTCCCGGCGTTGCAAATAGGCCCCCCGGGAAGCCCCGCCCGCCCTAGGGGCTTGTCGGGTGGGGCCGACGCATGGTGGGTGAGTGGGGAGGGCTGCTGCTGGCACACACCCACTCCTGAAGCCCACTGGGGCGGTCCAAGGGCGAGGAGCTCGGAGCTCGGTCAGGGCTGTCCCAGCAGAACTTTTGGAGGGTGGACGGACACGCCCGCGGGCAATCAGGTGTTGCGGGCAGGCCCCGGGGGCAGGCCCTGCTGAGTCCCCGAGCGCCACCTGGGTTCCTGCCACCACCCTTGGGCCGGGATGAGGTGCCACCTTGTGCGTAGAAGCCCTGCACACAGGCAAGAAGCCCCCCAGGCCCGCGGCGCGCCCGACTCTGGAGCCCCTTGGCCGGATGCAGCCACAGGGAACGGGGGTTCTTTGTTGGCAGGCCCCATTCCCGAAGCATCCACGGGCACTTCCCAAAGGGCTGACACCTGCTGCGCCTGAGCAGCCAGCCAACCTCCCTCCCTCTGGTCGGGCACTGCAAGCCACACAGCCACTTGTGTCCCCTGTGTCCCTCCCTGGAGGCCGCAGCGCGTTTTGGGTTTTGGCGCGGACAGGCCCCTCTCGGCTTCCGTAGTCCATTTGCCCCCGGAGCCTGCCAGACCCCTGGCTCTAGGAGGCTGCCCAGGGGCGCTGTAAACAGCCCCCAGGTGCTGGCTAGCCTCAGAAGCCGGCCACGGGGGAGCACACACACCTGCGGGTGTCCCCCGGCCGCACACACGGACTGCCCCGCGCTTCCCGGCGTTGCAAATAGGTCACCCGGGAAGCCCCGCAGGCCCTAGGGGCTTGTCGAGCGGGGCCGACGCACGGTGGGTGAGTGGGGAGGGCTGCTGCTGGCACACACCCGCACCTGAAGCCCACTGGGGCGGTCCAAGGGCGAGGAGCTCGGAGCTCGGTCAGGGCTGTCCCAGCAGAACTTTTTGAGGGTGGACGGACACGCCTGCGGGCAATCAGGTGTTGCGGGCAGGCCCCAGGGGCAGGCCCTGCTGAGTCCCCGAGCGCCACCTGGGTTCCTGCCACCACCCTTGGGCCGGGATGAGGTGCCACCTTGTGCGTAGAAGCCCTGCACACAGGCAAGAAGCCCCCCAGGCCCGCGGCGCACCCGACCCTGGAGCTCCCTGGCCGGATGCAGCCACAGGGAACGGGGGTTCTGAGTTGGCAGGCCCCATTCCCGAAGCATCCACGGGCACTTCCCGAAGGGCTGACACCTGCTGCGCCTCAGCAGCCAGCCAACCTCCCTCCCTCTGGTCGGGCACTGCACGCCACACAGCCACTTGTGTCCCCTGTGTCCCTCCCTGGAGGCCGCAGCGCGTTTTGGGTTTTGGCGCGGACGGGCCCCTCTCGGCTTCCGTAGTCCGTTTGCCCCCGGAGCCTGCCAGGCCCCTGGCTCTAGGAGGCTGCCCAGGGGCACTGCAAACAGCCCCCAGGTGCTGGCTAGCCGCAGCAGCCGGCCACGGAGGAGCACACACACCTGCCGTGTCCCCCGGCCGCACACACGAACTGCCCCGCGCTTCCGGGCTTGCAAATAGGCCCCCCAGGAAGCCCCGCCGGCCCTAGGGGCTTGTCGGGCGGGGCCGACGCACGGTGGGTGAGTGGGGAGGGCTTCTGCTGCCACACACCCACTCCTGAAGCCCACTGGGGCGGTCCAAGGGCGAGGAGCTCGGAGCTCGGTCAGGGCTGTCCCAGCAGAACTTTTTGAGGGTGGACGGACACGCCCGCGGGCAATCAGGTGTTGCGGGCAGGCCCCGGGGGCAGGCCCTGCTGAGTCCCCGAGCGCCACCTGGGTTCCTGCCACCACCCTTGGGCCGGGATGAGGTGCCACCTTGTGCGTAGAAGCCCTGCACACAGGCAAGAAGCCCCCCAGGCCCGCGGCGCACCCGACCCTGGAGCCCCCTGGCCGGATGCAGCCACAGGGAACGGGGCTTCTGAGTTGGCAGGCCCCATTCCCGAAGCATCCACGGGCACTTCCCGAAGGGCTGACACCTGCTGCGCCTCAGCAGCCAGCCAACCTCCCTCCCTCTGGTCGGGCACTGCAAGCCACACAGCCACTTGTGTCCCCTGTGTCCCTCCCTGGAGGCCGCAGCGCGTTTTGGGTTTTGGCGCGGACGGGCCCCTCTTGGGTTCCGTAGTCCATTTGCCCCCGGAGCCTGCCAGACCCCTGGCTCTAGGAGGCTGCCCAGGGGCGCTGCCAACAGCCCCCAGGTGCTGGCTAGCCGCCTCGGCCGGCCACGGGGGGAGCACACACACCTGCGGGTGTCCCCAGGCCGCACACACGGACTGCCCCGCGCTTCCTGGCGTTGCAAATAGGCCCCCCGGGAAGCCCCGCCCGCCCTAGGGTCTTGTCGGGTGGGGCCGACGCAAGGTGGTTGACTGGGGAGGGCTGCTGCTGCCACACACCCACTCCTGAAGCCCACTGGGGTGGTCCAAGGGCGAGGAGCTCGGAGCTCGGTCAGGGCTGTCCCAGCAGAACTTTTTGAGGGTGGACGGACACGCCCGCGGGCAATCAGGTATTGCGGGCAGGCCCCGGGGGCAGGCCCTGCTGAGTCCCCGAGTGCCACCTGGGTTCCTGCCACCACCCTTGGGCCGGGATGAGGTGCCACCTTGTGCGTAGAAGCCCTGCACACAGGCAAGAAGCCCCCCAGGCCCGCGGCGCACCCGACCCTGGAGCCCCCTGGCCGGCTGCAGCCACAGGGCACGGGGGTTCTGAGTTGGCAGGCCCCATTCCCGAAGCATCCACGGGCACTTCCCGAAGGGCTGACACCTGCTGCGCCTCAGCAGCCAGCCAACCTCCCTCCCTCTGGTCGGGCACTGCAAGCCACACAGCCACTTGTGTCCCCTGTGTCCCTCCCTGGAGTCCGCAGCGCGTTTTGGGTTTTGGCGCGGACGGGCCCCTCTCGGCTTCCGTAGTCCATTTGCCCCCGGAGCCTGCCAGACCCCTGGCTCTAGGAGGCTGCCCAGGGGCGCTGCCAACAGCCCCCAGGTGCTGGCTAGCCGCAGCAGCCGGCCACGGGGGAGCACACACACCTGCGGGTGTCCCCAGGCCGCACACACGGACTGCCCCGCGCTTCCCGGCGTTGCAAATAGGCCCCCCGGGAAGCCCCGCCCGCCATAGGGGCTTGTCGGGTGGGGCCGACGCACGGTGGGTGAGTGGGGAGGGCTGCTGCTGGCACACACCCACTCCTGAAGCCCACTGGGGCGGTCCAAGGGCGAGGAGCTCGGAGCTCGGTCAGGGCTATCCCAGCAGAACTTTGTGAGGGTGGACGGACACGCCCGCGGGCAATCAGGTGTTGCGGGCAGGCCCCGGGGGCAGGCCCTGCTGAGTCCCCGAGCGCCACCTGGGTTCCTGCCACCACCCTTGGGCCGGGATGAGGTGCCACCTTGTGCGTAGAAGCCCTGCACACAGGCAAGAAGCCCCCCAGGCCCGCGGCGCACCCGACCCTGGAGCCCCCTGGCCGGATGCAGCCACAGGGAACGGGGCTTCTGAGTTGGCAGGCCCCATTCCCGAAGCATCCACGGGCACTTCCCGAAGGGCTGACACCTGCTGCGCCTCAGCAGCCAGCCAACCTCCCTCCCTCTGGTCGGGCACTGCACGCCACACAGCCACTTGTGTCCCCTGTGTCCCTCCCTGGAGGCCGCAGCGCGTTTTGGGTTTTGGCGCGGACGGGCCCCTCTCGGCTTCCGTAGTCCATTTGCCCCCGGAGCCTGCCAGACCCCTGGCTCTAGGAGGCTGCCCAGGGGCGCTGCCAACAGCCCCCAGGTGCTGGCTAGCCGCAGCAGGCAGCCACGGGGGAGCACACACACCTGCGGGTGTCCCCAGGCCGCACACATGGACTGCCCCGCGTTTCCCGGCGTTGCAAATAGGTACCCCGGGAAGCCCCGCCGGCCCTAGGGGCTTGTCTGGCGGGGCCGACGCACGGTGGGTGAGTGGGGAGGGCTGCTGCTGGCACACACCCACTCCTGAAGCCCACTGGGGCGGTCCAAGGGCGAGGAGCTCGGAGCTCGGTCAGGGCTGTCCCAGCAGAACTTTTTGAGGGTGGACGGACACGCCCGCAGGCAATCAGGTGTTGCGGGCAGGCCCCGGGGGCAGGCCCTGCTGAGTCCCCGAGCGCCACCTGGGTTCCTGCCACCACCCTTGGGCCGGGATGAGGTGCCACCTTGTGCTAGAAGCCCTGCACACAGGCAAGAAGCCCCCCAGGCCCGCGGCGCACCCGACCCTGGAGCCCCCTTGCCGGATGCAGCCACAGGGAACGGGGGTTCTGAGTTGGCAGGCCCCATTCCCGAAGCATCCACGGGCACTTCCCGAAGGGCTGACACCTGCTGCGCCTCAGCAGCCAGCCAACCTCCCTCCCTCTGGTCGGGCACTGCACGCCACACAGCCACTTGTGTCCCCTGTGTCCCTCCCTGGAGGCCGCAGCGCGTTTTGGGTTTTGGCGCGGACGGGCCCGTCTCGGCTTCCGTAGTCCATTTGTCCCCGGAGCTTGCCAGACCCCTGGCTCTAGGAGGCTGCCCAGGGGCGCTGCCAACAGCCCCCAGGTGCTGGCTAGCCGCCTCGGCCGGCCACGGGGGGAGCACACACACCTGCGGGTGTCCCCGGGCCGCACACACGGACTGCCCCGCGCTTCCTGGCGTTGCAAATAGGCACCCCGGGAAGCCCCGCCCGCCCTAGGGGTTTGTCGGGTGGGGCCGACGCAAGGTGGTTGACTGGGGAGGGCTGCTGCTGGCACACACCCACTCCTGAAGCCCACTGGGGCGGTCCAAGGGCGAGGAGCTCGGAGCTCGGTCAGGGCTGTCCCAGCAGAACTTTTTGAGGGTGGACGGACACGCCCGCGGGCAATCAGGTGTTGCGGGCAGGCCCTGGGGGCAGGCCCTGCTGAGTCCCCGAGCGCCACCTGGGTTCCTGCCACCACCCTTGGGCCGGGATGAGGTGCCACCTTGTGCGTAGAAGCCCTGCACACAGGCAAGAAGCCCCCCAGGCCTGCGGCGCACCCGACCCTGGAGCCCCCTGGCCGGATGCAGCCACAGGGAACGGGGGTTCTGAGTTGGCAGGCCCCATTCCCGAAGCATCCACGGGCACTTCCCGAAGGGCTGACACCTGCTGCGCCTCAGCAGCCAGCCAACCTCCCTCCCTCTGGTCGGGCACTGCACGCCACACAGCCACTTGTGTCCCCTGTGTCCCTCCCTGGAGGCCGCAGCGCGTTTTGGGTTTTGGCGCGGACGGGCCCCTCTCGGCTTCCGTAGTCCATTTGTCCCCGGAGCCTGCCAGACCCCTGGCTCTAGGAGGCTGCCCAGGGGCGCTGCCAACAGCCCCCAAGTGCTGGCTAGCTGCAGCAACCGGCCACGGGGGAGCACACACACCTGCGGGTGTCCCCAGGCCGCACACACGTACTGCCCCGCGCTTCCTGGCGTTGCAAATAGGTCCCCCGGGAAGCCCCGCCCACCCTAGGGGCTTGTCGGATGGGGCCGACGCACGCTGGGTGAGTGGGGAGGGCTTCTGCTGCCACACACCCACTCCTGAAGCCCACTGGGGCGGTCCAAGGGCGAGGAGCTCGGAGCTCGGTCAGGGCTGTCCCAGCAGAACTTTTTGAGGGTGGACGGACACGCCCGCGGGCAATCAGGTGTTGCGGGCAGGCCCCGGGGGCAGGCCCTGCTGAGTCCCCGAGCGCCACCTGGGTTCCTGCCACCACCCTTGGGCCGGGATGAGGTGCCACCTTGTGCGTAGAAGCCCTGCACACAGGCAAGAAGCCCCCCAGGCCCGCGGCGCACCCGACCCTGGAGCCCCCTGGCCGGATGCAGCCACAGGGAACGGGGCTTCTGAGTTGGCAGGCCCCATTCCCGAAGCATCCACGGGCACTTCCCGAAGGGCTGACACCTGCTGCGCCTCAGCAGCCAGCCAACCTCCCTCCCTCTGGTCGGGCACTGCAAGCCACACAGCCACTTGTGTCCCCTGTGTCCCTCCCTGGAGGCCGCAGCGCGTTTTGGGTTTTGGCGCGGACGGGCCCCTCTTGGGTTCCGTAGTCCATTTGCCCCCGGAGCCTGCCAGACCCCTGGCTCTAGGAGGCTGCCCAGGGGCGCTGCCAACAGCCCCCAGGTGCTGGCTAGCCGCCTCGGCCGGCCACGGGGGGAGCACACACACCTGCGGGTGTCCCCAGGCCGCACACACGGACTGCCCCGCGCTTCCTGGCGTTGCAAATAGGCCCCCCGGGAAGCCCCGCCCGCCCTAGGGTCTTGTCGGGTGGGGCCGACGCAAGGTGGTTGACTGGGGAGGGCTGCTGCTGCCACACACCCACTCCTGAAGCCCACTGGGGTGGTCCAAGGGCGAGGAGCTCGGAGCTCGGTCAGGGCTGTCCCAGCAGAACTTTTTGAGGGTGGACGGACACGCCCGCGGGCAATCAGGTATTGCGGGCAGGCCCCGGGGGCAGGCCCTGCTGAGTCCCCGAGTGCCACCTGGGTTCCTGCCACCACCCTTGGGCCGGGATGAGGTGCCACCTTGTGCGTAGAAGCCCTGCACACAGGCAAGAAGCCCCCCAGGCCCGCGGCGCACCCGACCCTGGAGCCCCCTGGCCGGCTGCAGCCACAGGGCACGGGGGTTCTGAGTTGGCAGGCCCCATTCCCGAAGCATCCACGGGCACTTCCCGAAGGGCTGACACCTGCTGCGCCTCAGCAGCCAGCCAACCTCCCTCCCTCTGGTCGGGCACTGCAAGCCACACAGCCACTTGTGTCCCCTGTGTCCCTCCCTGGAGTCCGCAGCGCGTTTTGGGTTTTGGCGCGGACGGGCCCCTCTCGGCTTCCGTAGTCCATTTGCCCCCGGAGCCTGCCAGACCCCTGGCTCTAGGAGGCTGCCCAGGGGCGCTGCCAACAGCCCCCAGGTGCTGGCTAGCCGCAGCAGCCGGCCACGGGGGAGCACACACACCTGCGGGTGTCCCCAGGCCGCACACACGGACTGCCCCGCGCTTCCCGGCGTTGCAAATAGGCCCCCCGGGAAGCCCCGCCCGCCATAGGGGCTTGTCGGGTGGGGCCGACGCACGGTGGGTGAGTGGGGAGGGCTGCTGCTGGCACACACCCACTCCTGAAGCCCACTGGGGCGGTCCAAGGGCGAGGAGCTCGGAGCTCGGTCAGGGCTATCCCAGCAGAACTTTGTGAGGGTGGACGGACACGCCCGCGGGCAATCAGGTGTTGCGGGCAGGCCCCGGGGGCAGGCCCTGCTGAGTCCCCGAGCGCCACCTGGGTTCCTGCCACCACCCTTGGGCCGGGATGAGGTGCCACCTTGTGCGTAGAAGCCCTGCACACAGGCAAGAAGCCCCCCAGGCCCGCGGCGCACCCGACCCTGGAGCCCCCTGGCCGGATGCAGCCACAGGGAACGGGGCTTCTGAGTTGGCAGGCCCCATTCCCGAAGCATCCACGGGCACTTCCCGAAGGGCTGACACCTGCTGCGCCTCAGCAGCCAGCCAACCTCCCTCCCTCTGGTCGGGCACTGCACGCCACACAGCCACTTGTGTCCCCTGTGTCCCTCCCTGGAGGCCGCAGCGCGTTTTGGGTTTTGGCGCGGACGGGCCCCTCTCGGCTTCCGTAGTCCATTTGCCCCCGGAGCCTGCCAGACCCCTGGCTCTAGGAGGCTGCCCAGGGGCGCTGCCAACAGCCCCCAGGTGCTGGCTAGCCGCAGCAGGCAGCCACGGGGGAGCACACACACCTGCGGGTGTCCCCAGGCCGCACACATGGACTGCCCCGCGTTTCCCGGCGTTGCAAATAGGTACCCCGGGAAGCCCCGCCGGCCCTAGGGGCTTGTCTGGCGGGGCCGACGCACGGTGGGTGAGTGGGGAGGGCTGCTGCTGGCACACACCCACTCCTGAAGCCCACTGGGGCGGTCCAAGGGCGAGGAGCTCGGAGCTCGGTCAGGGCTGTCCCAGCAGAACTTTTTGAGGGTGGACGGACACGCCCGCAGGCAATCAGGTGTTGCGGGCAGGCCCCGGGGGCAGGCCCTGCTGAGTCCCCGAGCGCCACCTGGGTTCCTGCCACCACCCTTGGGCCGGGATGAGGTGCCACCTTGTGCTAGAAGCCCTGCACACAGGCAAGAAGCCCCCCAGGCCCGCGGCGCACCCGACCCTGGAGCCCCCTTGCCGGATGCAGCCACAGGGAACGGGGGTTCTGAGTTGGCAGGCCCCATTCCCGAAGCATCCACGGGCACTTCCCGAAGGGCTGACACCTGCTGCGCCTCAGCAGCCAGCCAACCTCCCTCCCTCTGGTCGGGCACTGCACGCCACACAGCCACTTGTGTCCCCTGTGTCCCTCCCTGGAGGCCGCAGCGCGTTTTGGGTTTTGGCGCGGACGGGCCCGTCTCGGCTTCCGTAGTCCATTTGTCCCCGGAGCTTGCCAGACCCCTGGCTCTAGGAGGCTGCCCAGGGGCGCTGCCAACAGCCCCCAGGTGCTGGCTAGCCGCCTCGGCCGGCCACGGGGGGAGCACACACACCTGCGGGTGTCCCCGGGCCGCACACACGGACTGCCCCGCGCTTCCTGGCGTTGCAAATAGGCACCCCGGGAAGCCCCGCCCGCCCTAGGGGTTTGTCGGGTGGGGCCGACGCAAGGTGGTTGACTGGGGAGGGCTGCTGCTGGCACACACCCACTCCTGAAGCCCACTGGGGCGGTCCAAGGGCGAGGAGCTCGGAGCTCGGTCAGGGCTGTCCCAGCAGAACTTTTTGAGGGTGGACGGACACGCCCGCGGGCAATCAGGTGTTGCGGGCAGGCCCTGGGGGCAGGCCCTGCTGAGTCCCCGAGCGCCACCTGGGTTCCTGCCACCACCCTTGGGCCGGGATGAGGTGCCACCTTGTGCGTAGAAGCCCTGCACACAGGCAAGAAGCCCCCCAGGCCTGCGGCGCACCCGACCCTGGAGCCCCCTGGCCGGATGCAGCCACAGGGAACGGGGGTTCTGAGTTGGCAGGCCCCATTCCCGAAGCATCCACGGGCACTTCCCGAAGGGCTGACACCTGCTGCGCCTCAGCAGCCAGCCAACCTCCCTCCCTCTGGTCGGGCACTGCACGCCACACAGCCACTTGTGTCCCCTGTGTCCCTCCCTGGAGGCCGCAGCGCGTTTTGGGTTTTGGCGCGGACGGGCCCCTCTCGGCTTCCGTAGTCCATTTGTCCCCGGAGCCTGCCAGACCCCTGGCTCTAGGAGGCTGCCCAGGGGCGCTGCCAACAGCCCCCAAGTGCTGGCTAGCTGCAGCAACCGGCCACGGGGGAGCACACACACCTGCGGGTGTCCCCAGGCCGCACACACGTACTGCCCCGCGCTTCCTGGCGTTGCAAATAGGTCCCCCGGGAAGCCCCGCCCACCCTAGGGGCTTGTCGGATGGGGCCGACGCACGCTGGGTGAGTGGGGAGGGCTGCTGCTGGCACACACCCACTCCTGAAGCCCACTGGGGCGGTCCAAGGGCGAGGAGCTCAGAGCTCGGTCAGGGCTGTCCCAGCAGAACTTTGTGAGGGTGGACGGACACGCCCGCGGGCAATCAGATGTTGCGGGCAGGCCCCGGGGGCAGGCCCTGCTGAGTCCCCGAGCGCCACCTGGGTTCCTGCCACCACCCTTGGGCCGGGAAGAGGTGCCACCTTGTGCGTAGAAGCCCTGCACACAGGCAAGAAGCCCCCCAGGCCCGCGGCGCACCCGACCCTGGAGCCCCCTGGCTGGATGCAGCCACAGGGAACGGGGGTTCTTTGTTGGCAGGCCCCATTCCTGAAGCATCCACGGGCACTTCCCGAAGGGCTGACACCTGCTGCGCCTCAGCAGCCAGCCAACCTCCCTCCCTCTGGTCGGGCACTGCAAGCCACACAGCCACTTGTGTCCCCTGTGTCCCTCCCTGGAGGCCGCAGCGCGTTTTGGGTTTTGGCGCGGACGGGCCCCTCTCGGCTTCCGTAGTCCATTTGTCCCCGGAGCCTGCCAGACCCCTGGCTCTAGGAGGCTGCCCAGGGGCGCTGCCAACAGCCCCCAGGTGCTGGCTAGCCGCCTCGGCCGGCCACGGGGGGAGCACACACACCTGCGGGTGTCCCCGGGCCGCACACACGGACTGCTCCGCGCTTCCTGGCGTTGCAAATAGGCCCCCCGGGAAGCCCCGCCCGCCCTAGGGGCTTGTCGGGTGGGGCCGACGCAAGGTGGTTGACTGGGGAGGGCTGCTGCTGGCACACACCCGCTCCTGAAGCCCACTGGGGCGGTCCAAGGGCGAGGAGCTCGGAGCTCTGTCAGGGCTGTCCCAGCAGAACTTTTTGAGGGTGGACGGACACGCCCGCAGGCAATCAGGTGTTGCGGGCAGGCCCCGGGGGCAGGCCCTGCTGAGGCCCCGAGCGCCACCTGGGTTCCTGCCACCACCCTTGGGCCGGGATGAGGTGCCACCTTGTGCGTAGAAGCCCTGCACACAGGCAAGAAGCCCCCCAGGCCCGCGGCACACCCGACCCTGGAGCCCCCTGGCCGGATGCAGCCACAAGGAACGGGGGTTCTGAGTTGGCAGGCCCCATTCCCGAAGCATCCACGGGCACTTCCCGAAGGGCTGATACCTGCTGCGCCTCAGCAGCCAGCCAACCTCCCTCCCTCTGGTCGGGCACTGCACGCCACACAGCCACTTGTGTCCCCTGTGTCCCTCCCTGGAGGCCGCAGCGCGTTTTGGGTTTTGGCGCGGACGGGCCCCTCTCGGCTTCCGTAGTCCATTTGCCCCCGGAGCCTGCCAGACCCCTGGCTCTAGGAGGCTGCCCAGGGGCGCTGCCAACAGCCCCCAGGTGCTGGCTAGCCGCAGCAGCCGGCAACGGGGGAGCACACACACCTGCGGGTGTCCCCAGGCCGCACACACGTACTGCCCCGCGCTTCCCGGCGTTGCAAATAGGTCCCCCGGGAAGCCCCGCCCGCCCTAGGGGCTTGTCGGGTGGGGCCGACGCACGCTGGGTGAGTGGGGAGGGCTGCTGCTGGCACACACCCACTCCTGAAGCCCACTGGGGCGGTCCAAGGGCGAGGAGCTCAGAGCTCGGTCAGGGCTGTCCCAGCAGAACTTTGTGAGGGTGGACGGACACGCCCGCGGGCAATCAGATGTTGCGGGCAGGCCCCGGGGGCAGGCCCTGCTGAGTCCCCGAGCGCCACCTGGGTTCCTGCCACCACCCTTGGGCCGGGAAGAGGTGCCACCTTGTGCGTAGAAGCCCTGCACACAGGCAAGAAGCCCCCCAGGCCCGCGGCGCACCCGACCCTGGAGCCCCCTGGCTGGATGCAGCCACAGGGAACGGGGGTTCTTTGTTGGCAGGCCCCATTCCCGAAGCATCCACGGGCACTTCCCGAAGGGCTGACACCTGCTGCGCCTCAGCAGCCAGCCAACCTCCCTCCCTCTGGTCGGGCACTGCAAGCCACACAGCCACTTGTGTCCCCTGTGTCCCTCCCTGGAGGCCGCAGCGCGTTTTGGGTTTTGGCGCGGACGGGCCCCTCTCGGCTTCCGTAGTCCATTTGTCCCCGGAGCCTGCCAGACCCCTGGCTCTAGGAGGCTGCCCAGGGGCGCTGCCAACAGCCCCCAGGTGCTGGCTAGCCGCCTCGGCCGGCCACGGGGGGAGCACACACACCTGCGGGTGTCCCCGGGCCGCACACACGGACTGCCCCGCGCTTCCTGGCGTTGCAAATAGGCACCCCGGGAAGCCCCGCCCGCCCTAGGGGCTTGTCGGGTGGGGCCGACGCAAGGTGGTTGACTGGGGAGGGCTGCTGCTGGCACACACCCGCTCCTGAAGCCCACTGGGGCGGTCCAAGGGCGAGGAGCTCGGAGCTCTGTCAGGGCTGTCCCAGCAGAACTTTTTGAGGGTGGACGGACACGCCCGCAGGCAATCAGGTGTTGCGGGCAGGCCCCGGGGGCAGGCCCTGCTGAGTCCCCGAGCGCCACCTGGGTTCCTGCCACCACCCTTGGGCCGGGATGAGGTGCCACCTTGTGCGTAGAAGCCCTGCACACAGGCAAGAAGCCCCCCAGGCCCGCGGCACACCCGACCCTGGAGCTCCCTGGCCGGCTGCAGCCACAGGGAACGGGGGTTCTGAGTTGGCAGGCCCCATTCCCGAAGCATCCACGGGCACTTCCCGAAGGGCTGACACCTGCTGCGCCTCAGCAGCCAGCCAACCTCCCTCCCTCTGGTCGGGCACTGCACGCCACACAGCCACTTGTGTCCCCTGTGTCCCTCCCTGGAGGCCGCAGCGCGTTTTGGGTTTTGGCGCGGACAGGCCCCTCTCGGCTTCCGTAGTCCATTTGCCCCCGGAGCCTGCCAGACCCCTGGCTCTAGGAGGCTGCCCAGGGGCGCTGCCAACAGCCCCCAGGTGCTGGCTAGCCGCAGCAGCCAGCCACGGGGGAGCACACACACCTGCGGGTGTCCCCAGGCCGCACACACGTACTGCCCCGCGCTTCCCGGCGTTGCAAATAGGTCCCCCGGGAAGCCCCGCCCGCCCTAGGGGCTTGTCGGGTGGGGCCGACGCACGCTGGGTGAGTGGGGAGGGCTGCTGCTGGCACACACCCACTCCTGAAGCCCACTGGGGCGGTCCAAGGGCGAGGAGCTCAGTGCTCGGTCAGGGCTGTCCCAGCAGAACTTTTTGAGGGTGGACGGACACGCCCGCGGGCAATCAGGTGTTGCGGGCAGGCCCCGGGGGCAGGCCCTGCTGAGTCCCCGAGCGCCACCTGGGTTCCTGCCACCACCCTTGGGCCGGGAAGAGGTGCCACCTTGTGCGTAGAAGCCCTGCACACAGGCAAGCACCCCCACAGGCCCGAGGCGCACCCGACCCTGGAGCCCCCTGGCCGGATGCAGCCACAGGGAACGGGGGTTCTTTGTTGGCAGGCCCCATTCCCGAAGCATCCACGGGCACTTCCCGAAGGGCTGACACCTGCTGCGCCTCAGCAGCCAGCCAACCTCCCTCCCTCTGGTCGGGCACTGCAAGCCACACAGCCACTTGTGTCCCCTGTGTCCCTCCCTGGAGGCCGCAGCGCGTTTTGGGTTTTGGCGCGGACGGGCCCCTCTCGGCTTCCGTAGTCCATTTGCCCCCGGAGCCTGCCAGACCCCTGGCTCTAGGAGGCTGCCCAGGGGCGCTGCCAACAGCCCCCAGGTGCTGGCTAGCCGCCTCGGCCGGCCACGGGGGAGCACACACACCTGCGGGTGTCCCCAGGCCGCACACACGTACTGCCCCGCGCTTCCCGGCGTTGCAAATAGGTCCCCCGGGAAGCCCCGCCCGCCCTAGGGGCTTGTCGGGTGGGGCCGACGCACGCTGGGTGAGTGGGGAGGGCTGCTGCTGGCACACACCCACTCCTGAAGCCCACTGGGGCGGTCCAAGGGCGAGGAGCTCGGAGCTCGGTCAGGGCTGTCCCAGCAGAACTTTTGGAGGGTGGACGGACACGCCCGCGGGCAATCAGGTGTTGCGGGCAGGCCCCGGGGGCAGGCCCTGCTGAGTCCCCGAGCGCCACCTGGGTTCCTGCCACCACCCTTGGGCCGGGATGAGGTGCCACCTTGTGCGTAGAAGCCCTGCACACAGGCAAGAAGCCACCCAGGCCCGCGGCGCACCCGACCCTGGAGCCCCCTGGCCGGATGCAGCCACAGGGAACGGGGGTTCTGAGTTGGCAGGCCCCATTCCCGAAGCATCCACGGGCACTTCCCGAAGGGCTGACACCTGCTGCGCCTCAGCAGCCAGCCAACCTCCCTCCCTCTGGTCGGGCACTGCAAGCCACACAGCCACTTGTGTCCCCTGTGTCCCTCCCTGGAGGCCGCAGCGCGTTTTGGGTTTTGGCGCGGACGGGCCCCTCTCGGCTTCCGTAGTCCATTTGTCCCCGGAGCCTGCCAGACCCCTGGCTCTAGGAGGCTGCCCAGGGGCGCTGCCAACAGCCCCCAGGTGCTGGCTAGCCGCCTCGGCCGGCCACGGGGGGAGCACACACAACTGCGGGTGTCCCCGGGCCGCACACACGGACTGCCCCGCGCTTCCTGGCGTTGCAAATAGGCCCCCCGGGAAGCCCCGCCCGCCCTAGGGGCTTGTCGGGTGGGGCCGACGCATGGTGGTTGACTGGGGATGGCTGCTGCTGGCACACACCCACTCCTGAAGCCCACTGGGGCGGTCCAAGGGCGAGGAGCTCAGTGCTCGGTCAGGGCTGTCCCAGCAGAACTTTTTGAGGGTGGACGGACACGCCCGCGGGCAATCAGGTGTTGCGGGCAGGCCCCGGGGGCAGGCCCTGCTGAGTCCCCGAGCGCCACCTGGGTTCCTGCCACCACCCTTGGGCCGGGAAGAGGTGCCACCTTGTGCGTAGAAGCCCTGCACACAGGCAAGAACCCCCACAGGCCCGAGGCGCACCCGACCCTGGAGCCCCCTGGCCGGATGCAGCCACAGGGAACGGGGGTTCTTTGTTGGCAGGCCCCATTCCCGAAGCATCCACGGGCACTTCCCGAAGGGCTGACACCTGCTGCGCCTCAGCAGCCAGCCAACCTCCCTCCCTCTGGTCGGGCACTGCAAGCCACACAGCCACTTGTGTCCCCTGTGTCCCTCCCTGGAGGCCGCAGCGCGTTTTGGGTTTTGGCGCGGACGGGCCCCTCTCGGCTTCCGTAGTCCATTTGCCCCCGGAGCCTGCCAGACCCCTGGCTCTAGGAGGCTGCCCAGGGGCGCTGCCAACAGCCCCCAGGTGCTGGCTAGCCGCCTCGGCCGGCCACGGAGGAGCACACACACCTGCGGGTGTCCCCAGGCCGCACACACGTACTGCCCCGCGCTTCCCGGCATTGCAAATAGGTCCCCCGGGAAGCCCCGCCCGCCCTAGGGGCTTGTCGGGTGGGGCCGACGCACACTGGGTGAGTGGGGAGGGCTGCTGCTGGCACACACCCACTCCTGAAGCCCACTGGGGCGGTCCAAGGGCGAGGAGCTCGGAGCTCGGTCAGGGCTGTCCCAGCAGAACTTTTGGAGGGTGGACGGACACGCCCGCGGGCAATCAGGTGTTGCGGGCAGGCCCCGGGGGCAGGCCCTGCTGAGGCCCCGAGCGCCACCTGGGTTCCTGCCACCACCCTTGGGCCGGGATGAGGTGCCACCTTGTGCGTAGAAGCCCTGCACACAGGCAAGAAGCCCCCCAGGCCCGCGGCGCACCCGACCCTGGAGCCCCCTGGCCGGATGCAGCCACAGGGAACGGGGGTTCTGAGTTGGCAGGCCCCATTCCCGAAGCATCCACGGGCACTTCCCGAAGGGCTGACACCTGCTGCGCCTCAGCAGCCAGCCAACCTCCCTCCCTCTGGTCGGGCACTGCAAGCCACACAGCCACTTGTGTCCCCTGTGTCCCTCCCTGGAGGCCGCAGCGCGTTTTGGGTTTTGGCGCGGACGGGCCCCTCTCGGCTTCCGTAGTCCATTTGTCCCCGGAGCCTGCCAGACCCCTGGCTCTAGGAGGCTGCCCAGGGGCGCTGCCAACAGCCCCCAGGTGCTGGCTAGCCGCCTCGGCCGGCCACGGGGGGAGCACACACACCTGCGGGTGTCCCCGGGCCGCACACACGAACTGCCCCGCGCTTCCTGGCGTTGCAAATAGGCCCCCCGGGAAGCCCCGCCCGCCCTAGGGGCTTGTCGGGTGGGGCCGACGCAAGGTGGTTGACTGGGGAGGGCTGCTGCTGGCACACACCCACTCCTGAAGCCCACTGGGGCGGTCCAAGGGCGAGGAGCTCAGAGCTCGGTCAGGGCTGTCCCAGCAGAACTTTGTGAGGGTGGACGGACACGCCCGCGGGCAATCAGGTGTTGCGGGCAGGCCCCGGGGGCAGGCCCTGCTGAGTCCCCGAGCGCCACCTGGGTTCCTGCCACCACCCTTGGGCCGGGAAGAGGTGCCACCTTGTGCGTAGAAGCCCTGCACACAGGCAAGAAGCCCCCCAGGCCCGCGGCGCACCCGACCCTGGAGCCCCCTGGCCGGATGCAGCCACAGGGAACGGGGTTTCTTTGTTGGCAGGCCCCATTCCCGAAGCATCCACGGGCACTTCCCGAAGGGCTGACACCTGCTGCGCCTCAGCAGCCAGCCAACCTCCCTCCCTCTGGTCGGGCACTGCAAGCCACACAGCCACTTGTGTCCCCTGGGTCCCTCCCTGGAGGCCGCAGCGCGTTTTGGGTTTTGGCGCGGACGGGCCCCTCTCGGCTTCCGTAGTCCATTTGTCCCCGGAGCCTGCCAGACCCCTGGCTCTAGGAGGCTGCCCAGGGGCGCTGCCAACAGCCCCCAGGTGCTGGCTAGCCGCCTCGGCCGGCCACGGGGGGAGCACACACAACTGCGTGTGTCCCCGGGCCGCACACACGGAGTGCCCCGCGCTTCCTGGCGTTGCAAATAGGCCCCCCGGGAAGCCCCGCCCGCCCTAGGGGCTTGTCGGGTGGGGCCGACGCACGGTGGTTGACTGGGGAGGGCTGCTGCTGGCACACACCCACTCCTGAAGCCCACTGGGGCGGTCCAAGGGCGAGGAGCTCAGTGCTCGGTCAGGGCTCTCCCAGCAGAACTTTTTGAGGGTGGACGGACACGCCCGCAGGCAATCAGGTGTTGCGGGCAGGCCCCGGGGGCAGGCCCTGCTGAGTCCCCGAGCGCCACCTGGGTTCCTGCCACCACCCTTGGGCCGGGAAGAGGTGCCACCTTGTGCGTAGAAGCCCTGCACACAGGCAAGAACCCCCACAGGCCCGAGGCGCACCCGAACCTGGAGCCCCCTGGCCGGATGCAGCCACAGGGAACGGGGGTTCTTTGTTGGCAGGCCGCATTCCCGAAGCATCCACGGGCACTTCCCGAAGGGCTGACACCTGCTGCGCCTCAGCAGCCAGCCAACCTCCCTCCCTCTGGTCGGGCACTGCAAGCCACCCAGCCACTTGTGTCCCCTGTGTCCCTCCTTGGAGGCCGCAGCGCGTTTTGGGTTTTGGCGCGGACGGGCCCCTCTCGGCTTCCGTAGTCCATTTGCCCCCGGAGCCTGCCAGACCCCTGGCTCTAGGAGGCTGCCCAGGGGCGCTGCCAACAGCCCCCAGGTGCTGGCTAGCCGCCTCGGCCGGCCACGGGGGGAGCACACACACCTGCGGGTGTCCCCGGGCCGCACACACGAACTGCCCCGCGCTTCCTGGCGTTGCAAATAGGCCCCCCGGGAAGCCCCGCCCGCCCTAGGGGCTTGTCGGGTGGGGCCGACGCAAGGTGGTTGACTGGGGAGGGCTGCTGCTGGCACACACCCGCTCCTGAAGCCCACTGTGGCGGTCCAAGGGCGAGGAGCTCGGAGCTCGGTCAGGGCTGTCCCAGCAGAACTTTTTGAGGGTGGACGGACACGCCCGCAGGCAATCAGGTGTTGCGGGCAGGCCCCGGGGGCAGGCCCTGCTGAGTCCCCGAGCGCCACCTGGGTTCCTGCCACCACCCTTGGGCCGGGATGAGGTGCCACCTTGTGCGTAGAAGCCCTGCACACAGGCAAGAAGCCCCCCAGGCCCGCGGCACACCCGACCCTGGAGCCCCCTGGCCGGCTGCAGGCACAGGGAACGGGGGTTCTGAGTTGGCAGGCCCCATTCCCGAAGCATCCACGGGCACTTCCCGAAGGGCTGACACCTGCTGCGCCTCAGCAGCCAGCCAACCTCCCTCCCTCTGGTCGGGCACTGCAAGCCACACAGCCACTTGTGTCCCCTGGGTCCCTCCCTGGAGGCCGCAGCGCGTTTTGGGTTTTGGCGCGGACGGGCCCCTCTCGGCTTCCGTAGTCCATTTGTCCCCGGAGCCTGCCAGACCCCTGGCTCTAGGAGGCTGCCCAGGGGCGCTGCCAACAGCCCCCAGGTGCTGGCTAGCCGCCTCGGCCGGCCACGGGGGGAGCACACACAACTGCGGGTGTCCCCGGGCCGCACACACGGACTGCCCCGCGCTTCCTGGCGTTGCAAATAGGGCCCCCGGGAAGCCCCGCCCGCCCTAGGGGCTTGTCGGGTGGGGCCGACGCAAGGTGGTTGACTGGGGAGGGCTGCTGCTGGCACACACCCACTCCTGAAGCCCACTGGGGCGGTCCAAGGGCGAGGAGCTCAGTGCTCGGTCAGGGCTGTCCCAGCAGAACTTTTTGAGGGTGGACGGACACGCCCGCGGGCAATCAGGTGTTGCGGGCAGGCCCCGGGGGCAGGCCCTGCTGAGTCCCCGAGCGCCACCTGGGTTCCTGCCACCACCCTTGGGCCGGGAAGAGGTGCCACCTTGTGCGTAGAAGCCCTGCACACAGGCAAGAACCCCCACAGGCCCGAGGCGCACCCGACCCTGGAGCCCCCTGGCCGGATGCAGCCACAGGGAACGGGGGTTCTTTGTTGGCAGGCCCCATTCCCGAAGCATCCACGGGCACTTCCCGAAGGGCTGACACCTGCTGCGCCTCAGCAGCCAGCCAACCTCCCTCCCTCTGGTCGGGCACTGCAAGCCACACAGCCACTTGTGTCCCCTGTGTCCCTCCCTGGAGGCCGCAGCGCGTTTTGGGTTTTGGCGCGGACGGGCCCCTCTCGGCTTCCGTAGTCCATTTGCCCCCGGAGCCTGCCAGACCCCTGGCTCTAGGAGGCTGCCCAGGGGCGCTGCCAACAGCCCCCAGGTGCTGGCTAGCCGCCTCGGCCGGCCACGGGGGAGCACACACACCTGCGGGTGTCCCCAGGCCGCACACACGTACTGCCCCGCGCTTCCCGGCGTTGCAAATAGGTCCCCCGGGAAGCCCCGCCCGCCCTAGGGGCTTGTCGGGTGGGGCCGACGCACGCTGGGTGAGTGGGGAGGGCTGCTGGGACACACCCACTCCTGAAGCCCACTGGGGCGGTCCAAGGGCGAGGAGCTCGGAGCTCGGTCAGGGCTGTCCCAGCAGAACTTTTGGAGGGTGGACGGACACGCCCGCGGGCAATCAGGTGTTGCGGGCAGGCCCCGGGGGCAGGCCCTGCTGAGTCCCCGAGCGCCACCTGGGTTCCTGCCACCACCCTTGGGCCGGGATGAGGTGCCACCTTGTGCGTAGAAGCCCTGCACACAGGCAAGAAGCCACCCAGGCCCGCGGCGCACCCGACCCTGGAGACCCCTGGCCGGCTGCAGGCACAGGGAACGGGGGTTCTGAGTTGGCAGGCCCCATTCCCGAAGCATCCACGGGCACTTCCCGAAGGGCTGACACCTGCTGCGCCTCAGCAGCCAGCCAACCTCCCTCCCTCTGGTCGGGCACTGCAAGCCACACAGCCACTTGTGTCCCCTGTGTCCCTCCCTGGAGGCCGCAGCGCGTTTTGGGTTTTGGCGCGGACGGGCCCCTCTCGGCTTCTGTAGTCCATTTGTCCCCGGAGCCTGCCAGACCCCTGGCTCTAGGAGGCTGCCCAGGGGCGCTGCCAACAGCCCCCAGGTGCTGGCTAGCCGCCTCGGCCGGCCACGGGGGGAGCACACACAACTGCGGGTGTCCCCGGGCCGCACACACGGACTGCCCCGCGCTTCCTGGCGTTGCAAATAGGCCCCCCGGGAAGCCCCGCCCGCCCTAGGGGCTTGTCGGGTGGGGCCGACGCAAGGTGGTTGACTGGGGAGGGCTGCTGCTGGCACACACCCACTCCTGAAGCCCACTGGGGCGGTCCAAGGGCGAGGAGCTCAGTGCTCGGTCAGGGCTGTCCCAGCAGAACTTTTTGAGGGTGGACGGACACGCCCGCGGGCAATCAGGTGTTGCGGGCAGGCCCCGGGGGCAGGCCCTGCTGAGTCCCCGAGCGCCACCTGGGTTCCTGCCACCACCCTTGGGCCGGGAAGAGGTGCCACCTTGTGCGTAGAAGCCCTGCACACAGGCAAGCTCCCCCACAGTCCCGAGGCGCACCCGACCCTGGAGCCCCCTGGCCGGATGCAGCCACAGGGAACGGGGGTTCTTTGTTGGCAGGCCCCATTCCCGAAGCATCCATGGGCACTTCCCGAAGGGCTGACACCTGCTGCGCCTCAGCAGCCAGCCAACCTCCCTCCCTCTGGTCGGGCACTGCAAGCCACACAGCCACTTGTGTCCCCTGTGTCCCTCCCTGGAGGCCGCAGCGCGTTTTGGGTTTTGGCGCGGACGGGCCCCTCTCGGCTTCCGTAGTCCATTTGCCCCCGGAGCCTGCCAGACCCCTGGCTCTAGGAGGCTGCCCAGGGGCGCTGCCAACAGCCCCCAGGTGCTGGCTAGCCGCCTCGGCCGGCCACGGGGGGAGCACACACAACTGCGTGTGTCCCCGGGCCGCACACACGGACTGCCCCGCGCTTCCTGGCGTTGCAAATAGGCCCCCCGGGAAGCCCCGCCCGCCCTAGGGGCTTGTCGGGTGGGGCCGACGCACGGTGGTTGACTGGGGAGGGCTGCTGCTGGCACACACCCACTCCTGAAGCCCACTGGGGCGGTCCAAGGGCGAGGAGCTCAGTGCTCGGTCAGGGCTGTCCCAGCAGAACTTTTTGAGGGTGGACGGACACGCCCGCAGGCAATCAGGTGTTGCGGGCAGGCCCCGGGGGCAGGCCCTGCTGAGTCCCCGAGCGCCACCTGGGTTCCTGCCACCACCCTTGGGCCGGGAAGAGGTGCCACCTTGTGCGTAGAAGCCCTGCACACAGGCAAGAACCCCCACAGGCCCGAGGCGCACCCGAACCTGGAGCCCCCTGGCCGGATGCAGCCACAGGGAACGGGGGTTCTTTGTTGGCAGGCCGCATTCCCGAAGCATCCACGGGCACTTCCCGAAGGGCTGACACCTGCTGCGCCTCAGCAGCCAGCCAACCTCCCTCCCTCTGGTCGGGCACTGCAAGCCACACAGCCACTTGTGTCCCCTGTGTCCCTCCTTGGAGGCCGCAGCGCGTTTTGGGTTTTGGCGCGGACGGGCCCCTCTCGGCTTCCGTAGTCCATTTGCCCCCGGAGCCTGCCAGACCCCTGGCTCTAGGAGGCTGCCCAGGGGCGCTGCCAACAGCCCCCAGGTGCTGGCTAGCCGCCTCGGCCGGCCACGGGGGGAGCACACACACCTGCGGGTGTCCCCGGGCCGCACACACGAACTGCCCCGCGCTTCCTGGCGTTGCAAATAGGCCCCCCGGGAAGCCCCGCCCGCCCTAGGGGCTTGTCGGGTGGGGCCGACGCAAGGTGGTTGACTGGGGAGGGCTGCTGCTGGCACACACCCGCTCCTGAAGCCCACTGTGGCGGTCCAAGGGCGAGGAGCTCGGAGCTCGGTCAGGGCTGTCCCAGCAGAACTTTTTGAGGGTGGACGGACACGCCCGCAGGCAATCAGGTGTTGCGGGCAGGCCCCGGGGGCAGGCCCTGCTGAGTCCCCGAGCGCCACCTGGGTTCCTGCCACCACCCTTGGGCCGGGATGAGGTGCCACCTTGTGCGTAGAAGCCCTGCACACAGGCAAGAAGCCCCCCAGGCCCGCGGCACACCCGACCCTGGAGCCCCCTGGCCGGCTGCAGGCACAGGGAACGGGGGTTCTGAGTTGGCAGGCCCCATTCCCGAAGCATCCACGGGCACTTCCCGAAGGGCTGACACCTGCTGCGCCTCAGCAGCCAGCCAACCTCCCTCCCTCTGGTCGGGCACTGCAAGCCACACAGCCACTTGTGTCCCCTGGGTCCCTCCCTGGAGGCCGCAGCGCGTTTTGGGTTTTGGCGCGGACGGGCCCCTCTCGGCTTCCGTAGTCCATTTGTCCCCGGAGCCTGCCAGACCCCTGGCTCTAGGAGGCTGCCCAGGGGCGCTGCCAACAGCCCCCAGGTGCTGGCTAGCCGCCTCGGCCGGCCACGGGGGGAGCACACACAACTGCGGGTGTCCCCGGGCCGCACACACGGACTGCCCAGCGCTTCCTGGCGTTGCAAATAGGCCCCCCGGGAAGCCCCGCCCGCCCTAGGGGCTTGTCGGGTGGGGCCGACGCAAGGTGGTTGACTGGGGAGGGCTGCTGCTGGCACACACCCACTCCTGAAGCCCACTGGGGCGGTCCAAGGGCGAGGAGCTCAGTGCTCGGTCAGGGCTGTCCCAGCAGAACTTTTGGAGGGTGGACGGACACGCCCGCGGGCAATCAGGTGTTGCGGGCAGGCCCCGGGGGCAGGCCCTGCTGAGTCCCCGAGCGCCACCTGGGTTCCTGCCACCACCCTTGGGCCGGGAAGAGGTGCCACCTTGTGCGTAGAAGCCCTGCACACAGGCAAGCACCCCCACAGGCCCGAGGCGCACCCGACCCTGGAGCCCCCTGGCCGGATGAAGCCACAGGGAACGGGGGTTCTTTGTTGGCAGGCCCCATTCCCGAAGCATCCACGGGCACTTCCCGAAGGGCTGACACCTGCTGCGCCTCAGCAGCCAGCCAACCTCCCTCCCTCTGGTCGGGCACTGCAAGCCACACAGCCACTTGTGTCCCCTGTGTCCCTCCCTGGAGGCCGCAGCGCGTTTTGGGTTTTGGCGCGGACGGGCCCCTCTCGGCTTCCGTAGTCCATTTGCCCCCGGAGCCTGCCAGACCCCTGGCTCTAGGAGGCTGCCCAGGGGCGCTGCCAACAGCCCCCAGGTGCTGGCTAGCCGCCTCGGCCGGCCACGGGGGAGCACACACACCTGCGGGTGTCCCCAGGCCGCACACACGTACTGCCCCGCGCTTCCCGGCGTTGCAAATAGGTCCCCCGGGAAGCCCCGCCCGCCCTAGGGGCTTGTCGGGTGGGGCCGACGCACGCTGGGTGAGTGGGGAGGGCTGCTGGGACACACCCACTCCTGAAGCCCACTGGGGCGGTCCAAGGGCGAGGAGCTCGGAGCTCGGTCAGGGCTGTCCCAGCAGAACTTTTGGAGGGTGGACGGACACGCCCGCGGGCAATCAGGTGTTGCGGGCAGGCCCCGGGGGCAGGCCCTGCTGAGTCCCCGAGCGCCACCTGGGTTCCTGCCACCACCCTTGGGCCGGGATGAGGTGCCACCTTGTGCGTAGAAGCCCTGCACACAGGCAAGAAGCCACCCAGGCCCGCGGCGCACCCGACCCTGGAGCCCCCTGGCCGGATGCAGCCACAGGGATCGGGGGTTCTGAGTTGGCAGGCCCCATTCCCGAAGCATCCACGGGCACTTCCCGAAGGGCTGACACCTGCTGCGCCTCAGCAGCCAGCCAACCTCCCTCCCTCTGGTCGGGCACTGCAAGCCACACAGCCACTTGTGTCCCCTGTGTCCCTCCCTGGAGGCCGCAGCGCGTTTTGGGTTTTGGCGCGGACGGGCCCCTCTCGGCTTCTGTAGTCCATTTGTCCCCGGAGCCTGCCAGACCCCTGGCTCTAGGAGGCTGCCCAGGGGCGCTGCCAACAGCCCCCAGGTGCTGGCTAGCCGCCTCGGCCGGCCACGGGGGGAGCACACACAACTGCGGGTGTCCCCGGGCCGCACACACGGACTGCCCCGCGCTTCCTGGTGTTGCAAATAGGCCCCCCGGGAAGCCCCGCCCGCCCTAGGGGCTTGTCGGGTGGGGCCGACGCAAGGTGGTTGACTGGGGAGGGCTGCTGCTGGCACACACCCACTCCTGAAGCCCACTGGGGCGGTCCAAGGGCGAGGAGCTCAGTGCTCGGTCAGGGCTGTCCCAGCAGAACTTTTGGAGGGTGGACGGACACGCCCGCGGGCAATCAGGTGTTGCGGGCAGGCCCCGGGGGCAGGCCCTGCTGAGTCCCAGAGCGCCACCTGGGTTCCTGCCACCACCCTTGGGCCGGGAAGAGGTGCCACCTTGTGCGTAGAAGCCCTGCACACAGGCAAGCACCCCCACAGGCCCGAGGCGCACCCGACCCTGGAGCCCCCTGGCCGGATGCAGCCACAGGGAACGGGGGTTCTTTGTTGGCAGGCCCCATTCCCGAAGCATCCACGGGCACTTCCCGAAGGGCTGACACCTGCTGCGCCTCAGCAGCCAGCCAACCTCCCTCCCTCTGGTCGGGCACTGCAAGCCACACAGCCACTTGTGTCCCCTGTGTCCCTCCCTGGAGGCCGCAGCGCGTTTTGGGTTTTGGCGCGGACGGGCCCCTCTCGGCTTCCGTAGTCCATTTGCCCCCGGAGCCTGCCAGACCCCTGGCTCTAGGAGGCTGCCCAGGGGCGCTGCCAACAGCCCCCAGGTGCTGGCTAGCCGCCTCGGCCGGCCACGGGGGAGCACACACACCTGCGGGTGTCCCCAGGCCGCACACACGTACTGCCCCGCGCTTCCCGGCGTTGCAAATAGGTCCCCCGGGAAGCCCCGCCCGCCCTAGGGGCTTGTCGGGTGGGGCCGACGCACGGTGGGTGAGTGGGGAGGGCTGCTGCTGGCACACACCCACTCCTGAAGCCCACTGGGGCGGTCCAAGGGCGAGGAGCTCGGAGCTCGGTCAGGGCTGTCCCAGCAGAACTTTTGGAGGGTGGACGGACACGCCCGCGGGCAATCAGGTGTTGCGGGCAGGCCCCGGGGGCAGGCCCTGCTGAGTCCCCGAGCGCCACCTGGGTTCCTGCCACCACCCTTGGGCCGGGATGAGGTGCCACCTTGTGCGGAGAAGCCCTGCACACAGGCAAGAAGCCCCCCAGGCCCGCGGCGCACCCGACCCTGGAGCCCCCTGGCCGGATGCAGCCACAGGGAACGGGGGTTCTGAGTTGGCAGGCCCCATTCCCGAAGCATCCACGGGCACTTCCCGAAGGGCTGACACCTGCTGCGCCTCAGCAGCCAGCCAACCTCCCTCCCTCTGGTCGGGCACTGCAAGCCACACAGCCACTTGTGTCCCCTGTGTCCCTCCCTGGAGGCCGCAGCGCGTTTTGGGTTTTGGCGCGGACGGGCCCCTCTCGGCTTCCGTAGTCCATTTGCCCCCGGAGCCTGCCAGACCCCTGGCTCTAGGAGGCTGCCCAGGGGCGCTGCCAACAGCCCCCAGGTGCTGGCTAGCCGCCTCGGCCGGCCACGGGGGGAGCACACACACCTGCGGGTGTCCCCGGGCCGCACACACGAACTGCCCCGCGCTTCCTGGCGTTGCAAATAGGCCCCCCGGGAAGCCCCGCCCGCCCTAGGGGCTTGTCGGGTGGGGCCGACGCAAGGTGGTTGACTGGGGAGGGCTGCTGCTGGCACACACCCACTCCTGAAGCCCACTGGGGCGGTCCAAGGGCGAGGAGCTCAGAGCTCGGTCAGGGCTGTCCCAGCAGAACTTTGTGAGGGTGGACGGACACGCCCGCGGGCAATCAGGTGTTGCGGGCAGGCCCCGGGGGCAGGCCCTGCTGAGTCCCCGAGCGCCACCTGGGTTCCTGCCACCACCCTTGGGCCGGGAAGAGGTGCCACCTTGTGCGTAGAAGCCCTGCACACAGGCAAGAAGCCCCCCAGGCCCGCGGCGCACCCGACCCTGGAGCCCCCTGGCCGGATGCAGCCACAGGGAACGGGGTTTCTTTGTTGGCAGGCCCCATTCCCGAAGCATCCACGGGCACTTCCCGAAGGGCTGACACCTGCTGCGCCTCAGCAGCCAGCCAACCTCCCTCCCTCTGGTCGGGCACTGCAAGCCACACAGCCACTTGTGTCCCCTGTGTCCCTCCCTGGAGGCCGCAGCGCGTTTTGGGTTTTGGCGCGGACGGGCCCCTCTCGGCTTCCGTAGTCCATTTGTCCCCGGAGCCTGCCAGACCCCTGGCTCTAGGAGGCTGCCCAGGGGCGCTGCCAACAGCCCCCAGGTGCTGGCTAGCCGCCTCGGCCGGCCACGGGGGGAGCACACACAACTGCGTGTGTCCCCGGGCCGCACACACGGACTGCCCCGCGCTTCCTGGCGTTGCAAATAGGCCCCCCGGGAAGCCCCGCCCGCCCTAGGGGCTTGTCGGGTGGGGCCGACGCAAGGTGGTTGACTGGGGAGGGCTGCTGCTGGCACACACCCACTCCTGAAGCCCACTGGGGCGGTCCAAGGGCGAGGAGCTCAGTGCTCGGTCAGGGCTGTCCCAGCAGAACTTTTGGAGGGTGGACGGACACGCCCGCGGGCAATCAGGTGTTGCGGGCAGGCCCCGGGGGCAGGCCCTGCTGAGTCCCCGAGCGCCACCTGGGTTCCTGCCACCACCCTTGGGCCGGGAAGAGGTGCCACCTTGTGCGTAGAAGCCCTGCACACAGGCAAGCACCCCCACAGGCCCGAGGCGCACCCGACCCTGGAGCCCCCTGGCCGGATGCAGCCACAGGGAACGGGGGTTCTTTGTTGGCAGGCCCCATTCCCGAAGCATCCACGGGCACTTCCCGAAGGGCTGACACCTGCTGCGCCTCAGCAGCCAGCCAACCTCCCTCCCTCTGGTCGGGCACTGCAAGCCACACAGCCACTTGTGTCCCCTGTGTCCCTCCCTGGAGGCCGCAGCGCGTTTTGGGTTTTGGCGCGGACGGGCCCCTCTCGGCTTCCGTAGTCCATTTGCCCCCGGAGCCTGCCAGACCCCTGGCTCTAGGAGGCTGCCCAGGGGCGCTGCCAACAGCCCCCAGGTGCTGGCTAGCCGCCTCGGCCGGCCACGGGGGAGCACACACACCTGCGGGTGTCCCCAGGCCGCACACACGTACTGCCCCGCGCTTCCCGGCGTTGCAAATAGGTCCCCCGGGAAGCCCCGCCCGCCCTAGGGGCTTGTCGGGTGGGGCCGACGCACGGTGGGTGAGTGGGGAGGGCTGCTGCTGGCACACACCCACTCCTGAAGCCCACTGGGGCGGTCCAAGGGCGAGGAGCTCGGAGCTCGGTCAGGGCTGTCCCAGCAGAACTTTTGGAGGGTGGACGGACACGCCCGCGGGCAATCAGGTGTTGCGGGCAGGCCCCGGGGGCAGGCCCTGCTGAGTCCCCGAGCGCCACCTGGGTTCCTGCCACCACCCTTGGGCCGGGATGAGGTGCCACCTTGTGCGTAGAAGCCCTGCACACAGGCAAGAAGCCCCCCAGGCCCGCGGCGCACCCGACCCTGGAGCCCCCTGGCCGGATGCAGCCACAGGGAACGGGGGTTCTGAGTTGGCAGGCCCCATTCCCGAAGCATCCACGGGCACTTCCCGAAGGGCTGACACCTGCTGCGCCTCAGCAGCCAGCCAACCTCCCTCCCTCTGGTCGGGCACTGCAAGCCACACAGCCACTTGTGTCCCCTGTGTCCCTCCCTGGAGGCCGCAGCGCGTTTTGGGTTTTGGCGCGGACGGGCCCCTCTCGGCTTCCGTAGTCCATTTGCCCCCGGAGCCTGCCAGACCCCTGGCTCTAGGAGGCTGCCCAGGGGCGCTGCCAACAGCCCCCAGGTGCTGGCTAGCCGCCTCGGCCGGCCACGGGGGGAGCACACACACCTGCGGGTGTCCCCGGGCCGCACACACGAACTGCCCCGCGCTTCCTGGCGTTGCAAATAGGCCCCCCGGGAAGCCCCGCCCGCCCTAGGGGCTTGTCGGGTGGGGCCGACGCAAGGTGGTTGACTGGGGAGGGCTGCTGCTGGCACACACCCGCTCCTGAAGCCCACTGTGGCGGTCCAAGGGCGAGGAGCTCGGAGCTAGGTCAGGGCTGTCCCAGCAGAACTTTTTGAGGGTGGACGGACACGCCCGCAGGCAATCAGGTGTTGCGGGCAGGCCCCGGGGGCAGGCCCTGCTGAGTCCCCGAGCGCCACCTGGGTTCCTGCCACCACCCTTGGGCCGGGATGAGGTGCCACCTTGTGCGTAGAAGCCCTGCACACAGGCAAGAAGCCCCCCAGGCCCGCGGCACACCCGACCCTGGAGCCCCCTGGCCGGCTGCAGGCACAGGGAACGGGGGTTCTGAGTTGGCAGGCCCCATTCCCGAAGCATCCACGGGCACTTCCCGAAGGGCTGACACCTGCTGCGCCTCAGCAGCCAGCCAACCTCCCTCCCTCTGGTCGGGCACTGCAAGCCACACAGCCACTTGTGTCCCCTGTGTCCCTCCCTGGAGGCCGCAGCGCGTTTTGGGTTTTGGCGCGGACGGGCCCCTCTCGGCTTCCGTAGTCCATTTGCCCCCGAAGCCTGCCAGACCCCTGGCTCTAGGAGGCTGCCCAGGGGCGCTGCCAACAGCCCCCAGGTGCTGGCTAGCCGCAGCGGCCGGCCACGGGGGAGCACACACACCTGCGGGTGCCCCAGGCCGCACACACGAACTGCCCCGCGCTTCCCGGCGTTGCAAATAGGCCCCCCGGGAAGCCCCGCCCGCCCTAGGGTCTTCTCGGGTGGGGCCGACGCAAGGTGGTTGACTGGGGAGGGCTGCTGCTGCCACACACACACTCCTGAAGCCCACTGGGGTGGTCCAAGGGCGAGGAGCTCGGAGCTCGGTCAGGGCTGTCCCAGCAGAACTTTTTGAGGGTGGACGGACACGCCCGCGGGCAATCAGGTGTTGCGGGCAGGCCCCGGGGGCAGGCCCTGCTGAGTCCCCGAGCGCCACCTGGGTTCCTGCCACCACCCTTGGGCCGGGATGAGGTGCCACCTTGTGCGTAGAAGCCCTGCACACAGGCAAGAAGCACCCCAGGCCCGCGGCGCACCCGACCCTGGAGCCCCCTGGCCGGCTGCAGCCACAGGGCACGGGGGTTCTGAGTTGGCAGGCCCCATTCCGAAGCATCCACGGGCACTTCCCGAAGGGCTGACACCTGCTGCGCCTCAGCAGCCAGCCAACCTCCCTCCCTCTGGTCGGGCACTGCAAGCCACACAGCCACTTGTGTCCCCTGTGTCCCTCCCTGGAGGCCGCAGCGCGTTTTGGGTTTTGGCGCGGACGGGCCCCTCTCGGCTTCCGTAGTCCATTTGCCCCCGGAGCCTGCCAGACCCCTGGCTCTAGGAGGCTGCCCAGGGGCGCTGCCAACAGCCCCCAGGTGCTGGCTAGCCGCAGCAGCCGGCCACGGGGGAGCACACACACCTGCGGGTGTCCCCAGGCCGCACACACGGACTGCCCCGCGCTTCCCGGCGTTGCAAATAGGTCCCCCGGGAAGCCCCGCCCGCCCTAGGGGCTTGTCGGGCGGGGCCGACGCACGGTGGGTGAGTGGGGAGGGCTGCTGCTGGCACACACCCACTCCTGAAGCCCACTGGGGCGGTCCAAGGGCGAGGAGCTCGGAGCTCGGTCAGGGCTGTCCCAGCAGAACTTTTGGAGGGTGGACGGACACGCCCGCGGGCAATCAGGTGTTGCGGGCAGGCCCCGGGGGCAGGCCCTGCTGAGTCCCCGAGCGCCACCTGGGTTCCTGCCACCACCCTTGGGCCGGGAAGAGGTGCCACCTTGTGCGTAGAAGCCCTGCACACAGGCAAGAAGCCCCCCAGGCCCGCGGCGCACCCGACCCTGGAGCCCCCTGGCCGGATGCAGCCACAGGGAACGGGGGTTCTGAGTTGGCAGGCCCCATTCCCGAAGCATCCACGGGCACTTCCCGAAGGGCTGACACCTGCTGCGCCTCAGCAGCCAGCCAACCTCCCTCCCTCTGGTCGGGCACTGCACACCACACAGCCACTTGTGTCCCCTGTGTCCCTCCCTGGAGGCCGCAGCGCGTTTTGGGTTTTGGCGCGGACGGGCCCCTCTCGGCTTCCGTAGTCCATTTGCCCCCGGAGCCTGCCAGACCCCTGGCTCTAGGAGGCTGCCCAGGGGCGCTGCCAACAGCCCCCAGGTGCTGGCTAGCCGCAGCAGCCGGCCACGGGGGAGCACACACACCTGCGGGTGTCCCCAGGCCGCACACACGGACTGCCCCGCGCTTCCCGGCATTGCAAATAGGCCCCCCGGGAAGCCCCGCCCGCCCTAGGGGCTTGTCGGGTGGGGCCGACGCACGGTGGGTGAGTGGGGAGGGCTGCTGCTGGCACACACCCACTCCTGAAGCCCACTGGGGCGGTCCAAGGGCGAGGAGCTCGGAGCTCGGTCAGGGCTGTCCCAGCAGAACTTTTTGAGGGTGGACGGACACGCCCGCGGGCAATCAGGTGTTGCAGGCAGGCCCCGGGGGCAGGCCCTGCTGAGTCCCCGAGCGCCACCTGGGTTCCTTCCACCACCCTTGGGCCGGGATGAGGTGCCACCTTGTGCGTAGAAGCCCTGCACACAGGCAAGAAGCCCCCCAGGCCCGCGGCGCACCCGACCCTGGAGCCCCCTGGCCGGATGCAGCCACAGGGAACGGGGGTTCTGAGTTGGCAGGCCCCATTCCCGAAGCATCCACGGGCACTTCCCGAAGGGCTGACACCTGCTGCGCCTCAGCAGCCAGCCAACCTCCCTCCCTCTGGTCGGGCACTGCAAGCCACACAGCCACTTGTGTCCCCTGTGTCCCTCCCTGGAGGCCGCAGCGCGTTTTGGGTTTTGGCGCGGACGGGCCCCTCTCGGCTTCCGTAGTCCATTTGTCCCCGGAGCCTGCCAGACCCCTGGCTCTAGGAGGCTGCCCAGGGGCGCTGCCAACAGCCCCCAGGTGCTGGCTAGCCGCCTCGGCCGGCCACGGGGGGAGCACACACAACTGCGTGTGTCCCCGGGCCGCACACACGGACTGCCCCGCGCTTCCTGGCGTTGCAAATAGGCCCCCCGGGAAGCCCCGCCCGCCCTAGGGGCTTGTCGGGTGGGGCCGACGCAAGGTGGTTGACTGGGGAGGGCTGCTGCTGGCACACACCCACTCCTGAAGCCCACTGGGGCGGTCCAAGGGCGAGGAGCTCAGTGCTCGGTCAGGGCTGTCCCAGCAGAACTTTTGGAGGGTGGACGGACACGCCCGCGGGCAATCAGGTGTTGCGGGCAGGCCCCGGGGGCAGGCCCTGCTGAGTCCCCGAGCGCCACCTGGGTTCCTGCCACCACCCTTGGGCCGGGAAGAGGTGCCACCTTGTGCGTAGAAGCCCTGCACACAGGCAAGCACCCCCACAGGCCCGAGGCGCACCCGACCCTGGAGCCCCCTGGCCGGATGCAGCCACAGGGAACGGGGGTTCTTTGTTGGCAGGCCCCATTCCCGAAGCATCCACGGGCACTTCCCGAAGGGCTGACACCTGCTGCGCCTCAGCAGCCAGCCAACCTCCCTCCCTCTGGTCGGGCACTGCAAGCCACACAGCCACTTGTGTCCCCTGTGTCCCTCCCTGGAGGCCGCAGCGCGTTTTGGGTTTTGGCGCGGACGGGCCCCTCTCGGCTTCCGTAGTCCATTTGCCCCCGGAGCCTGCCAGACCCCTGGCTCTAGGAGGCTGCCCAGGGGCGCTGCCAACAGCCCCCAGGTGCTGGCTAGCCGCCTCGGCCGGCCACGGGGGAGCACACACACCTGCGGGTGTCCCCAGGCCGCACACACGTACTGCCCCGCGCTTCCCGGCGTTGCAAATAGGTCCCCCGGGAAGCCCCGCCCGCCCTAGGGGCTTGTCGGGTGGGGCCGACGCACGGTGGGTGAGTGGGGAGGGCTGCTGCTGGCACACACCCACTCCTGAAGCCCACTGGGGCGGTCCAAGGGCGAGGAGCTCGGAGCTCGGTCAGGGCTGTCCCAGCAGAACTTTTGGAGGGTGGACGGACACGCCCGCGGGCAATCAGGTGTTGCGGGCAGGCCCCAGGGGCAGGCCCTGCTGAGTCCCCGAGCGCCACCTGGGTTCCTGCCACCACCCTTGGGCCGGGATGAGGTGCCACCTTGTGCGGAGAAGCCCTGCACACAGGCAAGAAGCCCCCCAGGCCCGCGGCGCACCCGACCCTGGAGCCCCCTGGCCGGATGCAGCCACAGGGAACGGGGGTTCTGAGTTGGCAGGCCCCATTCCCGAAGCATCCACGGGCACTTCCCGAAGGGCTGACACCTGCTGCGCCTCAGCAGCCAGCCAACCTCCCTCCCTCTGGTCGGGCACTGCAAGCCACACAGCCACTTGTGTCCCCTGTGTCCCTCCCTGGAGGCCGCAGCGCGTTTTGGGTTTTGGCGCGGACGGGCCCCTCTCGGCTTCCGTAGTCCATTTGTCCCCGGAGCCTGCCAGACCCCTGGCTCTAGGAGGCTGCCCAGGGGCGCTGCCAACAGCCCCCAGGTGCTGGCTAGCCGCCTCGGCCGGCCACGGGGGGAGCACACACACCTGCGGGTGTCCCCGGGCCGCACACACGAACTGCCCCGCGCTTCCTGGCGTTGCAAATAGGCCCCCCGGGAAGCCCCGCCCGCCCTAGGGGCTTGTCGGGTGGGGCCGACGCAAGGTGGTTGACTGGGGAGGGCTGCTGCTGGCACACACCCACTCCTGAAGCCCACTGGGGCGGTCCAAGGGCGAGGAGCTCAGAGCTCGGTCATGGCTGTCCCAGCAGAACTTTGTGAGGGTGGACGGACACGCCCGCGGGCAATCAGGTGTTGCGGGCAGGCCCCGGGGGCAGGCCCTGCTGAGTCCCCGAGCGCCACCTGGGTTCCTGCCACCACCCTTGGGCCGGGAAGAGGTGCCACCTTGTGCGTAGAAGCCCTGCACACAGGCAAGAAGCCCCCCAGGCCCGCGGCACACCCGACCCTTGAGCCCCCTGGCCGGATGCAGCCACAGGGAACGGGGGTTCTGAGTTTGCAGGCCCCATTCCCGAAGCATCCACGGGCACTTCCCGAAGGGCTGACACCTGCTGCGCCTCAGCAGCCAGCCAACCTCCCTCCCTCTGGTCGGGCACTGCAAGCCACACAGCCACTTGTGTCCCCTGTGTCCCTCCCTGGAGGCCGCAGCGCGTTTTGGGTTTTGGCGCGGACGGGCCCCTCTCGGCTTCCGTAGTCCATTTGCCCCCGGAGCCTGCCAGACCCCTGGCTCTAGGAGGCTGCCCAGGGGCGCTGCAAACAGCCCCCAGGTGCTGGCTAGCCGCAGCAGCTGGCCACGGGGGAGCAGACACACCTGCGGGTGTCCCCAGGCCGCACACACGGACTGCCCCGCGCTTCCTGGCGTTGCAAATAGGCCCCCCGGGAAACCCCGCCCGCCCTAGGGTCTTTTCGGGTGGGGCCGACGCACGGTGGTTGACTGGGGAGGGCTGCTGCTGGCACACACCCACTCCTGAAGCCCACTGGGGCGGTCCAAGGGCGAGGAGCTCGGAGCTCGGTCAGGGCTGTCCCAGCAGAACTTTTTGAGGGTGGACGGACACGCCCGCAGGCAATCAGGTGTTGCGGGCAGGCCCCGGGGGCAGGCCCTGCTGAGTCCCCGAGCGCCACCTGGGTTCCTGCCACCACCCTTGGGCCGGGAAGAGGTGCCACCTTGTGCGTAGAAGCCCTGCACACAGGCAAGAAGCCCCCCAGGCCCGCGGCGCACCCGACCCTGGAGCCCCCTGGCCGGATGCAGCCACAGGGAACGGGGGTTCTGAGTTGGCAGGCCCCATTCCCGAAGCATCCACGGGCACTTCCCGAAGGGCTGACACCTGCTGCGCCTCAGCAGCCAGCCAACCTCCCTCCCTCTGGTCGGGCACTGCACACCACACAGCCACTTGTGTCCCCTGTGTCCCTCCCTGGAGGCCGCAGCGCGTTTTGGGTTTTGGCGCGGACGGGCCCCTCTCGGCTTCCGTAGTCCATTTGCCCCCGGAGCCTGCCAGACCCCTGGCTCTAGGAGGCTGCCCAGGGGCGCTGCCAACAGCCCCCAGGTGCTGGCTAGCCGCCTCGGCCGGCCACGGGGGAGCACACACACCTGCGGGTGTCCCCAGGCCGCACACACGTACTGCCCCGCGCTTCCCGGCGTTGCAAATAGGTCCCCCGGGAAGCCCCGCCCGCCCTAGGGGCTTGTCGGGTGGGGCCGACGCACGCTGGGTGAGTGGGGAGGGCTGCTGCTGGCACACACCCACTCCTGAAGCCCACTGGGGCGGTCCAAGGGCGAGGAGCTCGGAGCTCGGTCAGGGCTGTCCCAGCAGAACTTTTGGAGGGTGGACGGACACGCCCGCGGGCAATCAGGTGTTGCGGGCAGGCCCCGGGGGCAGGCCCTGCTGAGTCCCCGAGCGCCACCTGGGTTCCTGCCACCACCCTTGGGCCGGGATGAGGTGCCACCTTGTGCGTAGAAGCCCTGCACACAGGCAAGAAGCCACCCAGGCCCGCGGCGCACCCGACCCTGGAGCCCCCTGGCCGGATGCAGCCACAGGGAACGGGGGTTCTGAGTTGGCAGGCCCCATTCCCGAAGCATCCACGGGCACTTCCCGAAGGGCTGACACCTGCTGCGCCTCAGCAGCCAGCCAACCTCCCTCCCTCTGGTCGGGCACTGCAAGCCACACAGCCACTTGTGTCCCCTGTGTCCCTCCCTGGAGGCCGCAGCGCGTTTTGGGTTTTGGCGCGGACGGGCCCCTCTCGGCTTCCGTAGTCCATTTGTCCCCGGAGCCTGCCAGACCCCTGGCTCTAGGAGGCTGCCCAGGGGCGCTGCCAACAGCCCCCAGGTGCTGGCTAGCCGCCTCGGCCGGCCACGGGGGGAGCACACACAACTGCGGGTGTCCCCGGGCCGCACACACGGACTGCCCCGCGCTTCCTGGCGTTGCAAATAGGCCCCCCGGGAAGCCCCGCCCGCCCTAGGGGCTTGTCGGGTGGGGCCGACGCATGGTGGTTGACTGGGGATGGCTGCTGCTGGCACACACCCACTCCTGAAGCCCACTGGGGCGGTCCAAGGGCGAGGAGCTCAGTGCTCGGTCAGGGCTGTCCCAGCAGAACTTTTTGAGGGTGGACGGACACGCCCGCGGGCAATCAGGTGTTGCGGGCAGGCCCCGGGGGCAGGCCCTGCTGAGTCCCCGAGCGCCACCTGGGTTCCTGCCACCACCCTTGGGCCGGGAAGAGGTGCCACCTTGTGCGTAGAAGCCCTGCACACAGGCAAGAACCCCCACAGGCCCGAGGCGCACCCGACCCTGGAGCCCCCTGGCCGGATGCAGCCACAGGGAACGGGGGTTCTTTGTTGGCAGGCCCCATTCCCGAAGCATCCACGGGCACTTCCCGAAGGGCTGACACCTGCTGCGCCTCAGCAGCCAGCCAACCTCCCTCCCTCTGGTCGGGCACTGCAAGCCACACAGCCACTTGTGTCCCCTGTGTCCCTCCCTGGAGGCCGCAGCGCGTTTTGGGTTTTGGCGCGGACGGGCCCCTCTCGGCTTCCGTAGTCCATTTGCCCCCGGAGCCTGCCAGACCCCTGGCTCTAGGAGGCTGCCCAGGGGCGCTGCCAACAGCCCCCAGGTGCTGGCTAGCCGCCTCGGCCGGCCACGGAGGAGCACACACACCTGCGGGTGTCCCCAGGCCGCACACACGTACTGCCCCGCGCTTCCCGGCATTGCAAATAGGTCCCCCGGGAAGCCCCGCCCGCCCTAGGGGCTTGTCGGGTGGGGCCGACGCACACTGGGTGAGTGGGGAGGGCTGCTGCTGGCACACACCCACTCCTGAAGCCCACTGGGGCGGTCCAAGGGCGAGGAGCTCGGAGCTCGGTCAGGGCTGTCCCAGCAGAACTTTTGGAGGGTGGACGGACACGCCCGCGGGCAATCAGGTGTTGCGGGCAGGCCCCGGGGGCAGGCCCTGCTGAGGCCCCGAGCGCCACCTGGGTTCCTGCCACCACCCTTGGGCCGGGATGAGGTGCCACCTTGTGCGTAGAAGCCCTGCACACAGGCAAGAAGCCCCCCAGGCCCGCGGCGCACCCGACCCTGGAGCCCCCTGGCCGGATGCAGCCACAGGGAACGGGGGTTCTGAGTTGGCAGGCCCCATTCCCGAAGCATCCACGGGCACTTCCCGAAGGGCTGACACCTGCTGCGCCTCAGCAGCCAGCCAACCTCCCTCCCTCTGGTCGGGCACTGCAAGCCACACAGCCACTTGTGTCCCCTGTGTCCCTCCCTGGAGGCCGCAGCGCGTTTTGGGTTTTGGCGCGGACGGGCCCCTCTCGGCTTCCGTAGTCCATTTGTCCCCGGAGCCTGCCAGACCCCTGGCTCTAGGAGGCTGCCCAGGGGCGCTGCCAACAGCCCCCAGGTGCTGGCTAGCCGCCTCGGCCGGCCACGGGGGGAGCACACACACCTGCGGGTGTCCCCGGGCCGCACACACGAACTGCCCCGCGCTTCCTGGCGTTGCAAATAGGCCCCCCGGGAAGCCCCGCCCGCCCTAGGGGCTTGTCGGGTGGGGCCGACGCAAGGTGGTTGACTGGGGAGGGCTGCTGCTGGCACACACCCACTCCTGAAGCCCACTGGGGCGGTCCAAGGGCGAGGAGCTCAGAGCTCGGTCAGGGCTGTCCCAGCAGAACTTTGTGAGGGTGGACGGACACGCCCGCGGGCAATCAGGTGTTGCGGGCAGGCCCCGGGGGCAGGCCCTGCTGAGTCCCCGAGCGCCACCTGGGTTCCTGCCACCACCCTTGGGCCGGGAAGAGGTGCCACCTTGTGCGTAGAAGCCCTGCACACAGGCAAGAAGCCCCCCAGGCCCGCGGCGCACCCGACCCTGGAGCCCCCTGGCCGGATGCAGCCACAGGGAACGGGGTTTCTTTGTTGGCAGGCCCCATTCCCGAAGCATCCACGGGCACTTCCCGAAGGGCTGACACCTGCTGCGCCTCAGCAGCCAGCCAACCTCCCTCCCTCTGGTCGGGCACTGCAAGCCACACAGCCACTTGTGTCCCCTGGGTCCCTCCCTGGAGGCCGCAGCGCGTTTTGGGTTTTGGCGCGGACGGGCCCCTCTCGGCTTCCGTAGTCCATTTGTCCCCGGAGCCTGCCAGACCCCTGGCTCTAGGAGGCTGCCCAGGGGCGCTGCCAACAGCCCCCAGGTGCTGGCTAGCCGCCTCGGCCGGCCACGGGGGGAGCACACACAACTGCGTGTGTCCCCGGGCCGCACACACGGAGTGCCCCGCGCTTCCTGGCGTTGCAAATAGGCCCCCCGGGAAGCCCCGCCCGCCCTAGGGGCTTGTCGGGTGGGGCCGACGCACGGTGGTTGACTGGGGAGGGCTGCTGCTGGCACACACCCACTCCTGAAGCCCACTGGGGCGGTCCAAGGGCGAGGAGCTCAGTGCTCGGTCAGGGCTCTCCCAGCAGAACTTTTTGAGGGTGGACGGACACGCCCGCAGGCAATCAGGTGTTGCGGGCAGGCCCCGGGGGCAGGCCCTGCTGAGTCCCCGAGCGCCACCTGGGTTCCTGCCACCACCCTTGGGCCGGGAAGAGGTGCCACCTTGTGCGTAGAAGCCCTGCACACAGGCAAGAACCCCCACAGGCCCGAGGCGCACCCGAACCTGGAGCCCCCTGGCCGGATGCAGCCACAGGGAACGGGGGTTCTTTGTTGGCAGGCCGCATTCCCGAAGCATCCACGGGCACTTCCCGAAGGGCTGACACCTGCTGCGCCTCAGCAGCCAGCCAACCTCCCTCCCTCTGGTCGGGCACTGCAAGCCACCCAGCCACTTGTGTCCCCTGTGTCCCTCCTTGGAGGCCGCAGCGCGTTTTGGGTTTTGGCGCGGACGGGCCCCTCTCGGCTTCCGTAGTCCATTTGCCCCCGGAGCCTGCCAGACCCCTGGCTCTAGGAGGCTGCCCAGGGGCGCTGCCAACAGCCCCCAGGTGCTGGCTAGCCGCCTCGGCCGGCCACGGGGGGAGCACACACACCTGCGGGTGTCCCCGGGCCGCACACACGAACTGCCCCGCGCTTCCTGGCGTTGCAAATAGGCCCCCCGGGAAGCCCCGCCCGCCCTAGGGGCTTGTCGGGTGGGGCCGACGCAAGGTGGTTGACTGGGGAGGGCTGCTGCTGGCACACACCCGCTCCTGAAGCCCACTGTGGCGGTCCAAGGGCGAGGAGCTCGGAGCTCGGTCAGGGCTGTCCCAGCAGAACTTTTTGAGGGTGGACGGACACGCCCGCAGGCAATCAGGTGTTGCGGGCAGGCCCCGGGGGCAGGCCCTGCTGAGTCCCCGAGCGCCACCTGGGTTCCTGCCACCACCCTTGGGCCGGGATGAGGTGCCACCTTGTGCGTAGAAGCCCTGCACACAGGCAAGAAGCCCCCCAGGCCCGCGGCACACCCGACCCTGGAGCCCCCTGGCCGGCTGCAGGCACAGGGAACGGGGGTTCTGAGTTGGCAGGCCCCATTCCCGAAGCATCCACGGGCACTTCCCGAAGGGCTGACACCTGCTGCGCCTCAGCAGCCAGCCAACCTCCCTCCCTCTGGTCGGGCACTGCAAGCCACACAGCCACTTGTGTCCCCTGGGTCCCTCCCTGGAGGCCGCAGCGCGTTTTGGGTTTTGGCGCGGACGGGCCCCTCTCGGCTTCCGTAGTCCATTTGTCCCCGGAGCCTGCCAGACCCCTGGCTCTAGGAGGCTGCCCAGGGGCGCTGCCAACAGCCCCCAGGTGCTGGCTAGCCGCCTCGGCCGGCCACGGGGGGAGCACACACAACTGCGGGTGTCCCCGGGCCGCACACACGGACTGCCCCGCGCTTCCTGGCGTTGCAAATAGGGCCCCCGGGAAGCCCCGCCCGCCCTAGGGGCTTGTCGGGTGGGGCCGACGCAAGGTGGTTGACTGGGGAGGGCTGCTGCTGGCACACACCCACTCCTGAAGCCCACTGGGGCGGTCCAAGGGCGAGGAGCTCAGTGCTCGGTCAGGGCTGTCCCAGCAGAACTTTTTGAGGGTGGACGGACACGCCCGCGGGCAATCAGGTGTTGCGGGCAGGCCCCGGGGGCAGGCCCTGCTGAGTCCCCGAGCGCCACCTGGGTTCCTGCCACCACCCTTGGGCCGGGAAGAGGTGCCACCTTGTGCGTAGAAGCCCTGCACACAGGCAAGAACCCCCACAGGCCCGAGGCGCACCCGACCCTGGAGCCCCCTGGCCGGATGCAGCCACAGGGAACGGGGGTTCTTTGTTGGCAGGCCCCATTCCCGAAGCATCCACGGGCACTTCCCGAAGGGCTGACACCTGCTGCGCCTCAGCAGCCAGCCAACCTCCCTCCCTCTGGTCGGGCACTGCAAGCCACACAGCCACTTGTGTCCCCTGTGTCCCTCCCTGGAGGCCGCAGCGCGTTTTGGGTTTTGGCGCGGACGGGCCCCTCTCGGCTTCCGTAGTCCATTTGCCCCCGGAGCCTGCCAGACCCCTGGCTCTAGGAGGCTGCCCAGGGGCGCTGCCAACAGCCCCCAGGTGCTGGCTAGCCGCCTCGGCCGGCCACGGGGGAGCACACACACCTGCGGGTGTCCCCAGGCCGCACACACGTACTGCCCCGCGCTTCCCGGCGTTGCAAATAGGTCCCCCGGGAAGCCCCGCCCGCCCTAGGGGCTTGTCGGGTGGGGCCGACGCACGCTGGGTGAGTGGGGAGGGCTGCTGGGACACACCCACTCCTGAAGCCCACTGGGGCGGTCCAAGGGCGAGGAGCTCGGAGCTCGGTCAGGGCTGTCCCAGCAGAACTTTTGGAGGGTGGACGGACACGCCCGCGGGCAATCAGGTGTTGCGGGCAGGCCCCGGGGGCAGGCCCTGCTGAGTCCCCGAGCGCCACCTGGGTTCCTGCCACCACCCTTGGGCCGGGATGAGGTGCCACCTTGTGCGTAGAAGCCCTGCACACAGGCAAGAAGCCACCCAGGCCCGCGGCGCACCCGACCCTGGAGACCCCTGGCCGGCTGCAGGCACAGGGAACGGGGGTTCTGAGTTGGCAGGCCCCATTCCCGAAGCATCCACGGGCACTTCCCGAAGGGCTGACACCTGCTGCGCCTCAGCAGCCAGCCAACCTCCCTCCCTCTGGTCGGGCACTGCAAGCCACACAGCCACTTGTGTCCCCTGTGTCCCTCCCTGGAGGCCGCAGCGCGTTTTGGGTTTTGGCGCGGACGGGCCCCTCTCGGCTTCTGTAGTCCATTTGTCCCCGGAGCCTGCCAGACCCCTGGCTCTAGGAGGCTGCCCAGGGGCGCTGCCAACAGCCCCCAGGTGCTGGCTAGCCGCCTCGGCCGGCCACGGGGGGAGCACACACAACTGCGGGTGTCCCCGGGCCGCACACACGGACTGCCCCGCGCTTCCTGGCGTTGCAAATAGGCCCCCCGGGAAGCCCCGCCCGCCCTAGGGGCTTGTCGGGTGGGGCCGACGCAAGGTGGTTGACTGGGGAGGGCTGCTGCTGGCACACACCCACTCCTGAAGCCCACTGGGGCGGTCCAAGGGCGAGGAGCTCAGTGCTCGGTCAGGGCTGTCCCAGCAGAACTTTTTGAGGGTGGACGGACACGCCCGCGGGCAATCAGGTGTTGCGGGCAGGCCCCGGGGGCAGGCCCTGCTGAGTCCCCGAGCGCCACCTGGGTTCCTGCCACCACCCTTGGGCCGGGAAGAGGTGCCACCTTGTGCGTAGAAGCCCTGCACACAGGCAAGCTCCCCCACAGTCCCGAGGCGCACCCGACCCTGGAGCCCCCTGGCCGGATGCAGCCACAGGGAACGGGGGTTCTTTGTTGGCAGGCCCCATTCCCGAAGCATCCATGGGCACTTCCCGAAGGGCTGACACCTGCTGCGCCTCAGCAGCCAGCCAACCTCCCTCCCTCTGGTCGGGCACTGCAAGCCACACAGCCACTTGTGTCCCCTGTGTCCCTCCCTGGAGGCCGCAGCGCGTTTTGGGTTTTGGCGCGGACGGGCCCCTCTCGGCTTCCGTAGTCCATTTGCCCCCGGAGCCTGCCAGACCCCTGGCTCTAGGAGGCTGCCCAGGGGCGCTGCCAACAGCCCCCAGGTGCTGGCTAGCCGCCTCGGCCGGCCACGGGGGGAGCACACACAACTGCGTGTGTCCCCGGGCCGCACACACGGACTGCCCCGCGCTTCCTGGCGTTGCAAATAGGCCCCCCGGGAAGCCCCGCCCGCCCTAGGGGCTTGTCGGGTGGGGCCGACGCACGGTGGTTGACTGGGGAGGGCTGCTGCTGGCACACACCCACTCCTGAAGCCCACTGGGGCGGTCCAAGGGCGAGGAGCTCAGTGCTCGGTCAGGGCTGTCCCAGCAGAACTTTTTGAGGGTGGACGGACACGCCCGCAGGCAATCAGGTGTTGCGGGCAGGCCCCGGGGGCAGGCCCTGCTGAGTCCCCGAGCGCCACCTGGGTTCCTGCCACCACCCTTGGGCCGGGAAGAGGTGCCACCTTGTGCGTAGAAGCCCTGCACACAGGCAAGAACCCCCACAGGCCCGAGGCGCACCCGAACCTGGAGCCCCCTGGCCGGATGCAGCCACAGGGAACGGGGGTTCTTTGTTGGCAGGCCGCATTCCCGAAGCATCCACGGGCACTTCCCGAAGGGCTGACACCTGCTGCGCCTCAGCAGCCAGCCAACCTCCCTCCCTCTGGTCGGGCACTGCAAGCCACACAGCCACTTGTGTCCCCTGTGTCCCTCCTTGGAGGCCGCAGCGCGTTTTGGGTTTTGGCGCGGACGGGCCCCTCTCGGCTTCCGTAGTCCATTTGCCCCCGGAGCCTGCCAGACCCCTGGCTCTAGGAGGCTGCCCAGGGGCGCTGCCAACAGCCCCCAGGTGCTGGCTAGCCGCCTCGGCCGGCCACGGGGGGAGCACACACACCTGCGGGTGTCCCCGGGCCGCACACACGAACTGCCCCGCCCTTCCTGGCGTTGCAAATAGGCCCCCCGGGAAGCCCCGCCCGCCCTAGGGGCTTGTCGGGTGGGGCCGACGCAAGGTGGTTGACTGGGGAGGGCTGCTGCTGGCACACACCCGCTCCTGAAGCCCACTGTGGCGGTCCAAGGGCGAGGAGCTCGGAGCTCGGTCAGGGCTGTCCCAGCAGAACTTTTTGAGGGTGGACGGACACGCCCGCAGGCAATCAGGTGTTGCGGGCAGGCCCCGGGGGCAGGCCCTGCTGAGTCCCCGAGCGCCACCTGGGTTCCTGCCACCACCCTTGGGCCGGGATGAGGTGCCACCTTGTGCGTAGAAGCCCTGCACACAGGCAAGAAGCCCCCCAGGCCCGCGGCACACCCGACCCTGGAGCCCCCTGGCCGGCTGCAGGCACAGGGAACGGGGGTTCTGAGTTGGCAGGCCCCATTCCCGAAGCATCCACGGGCACTTCCCGAAGGGCTGACACCTGCTGCGCCTCAGCAGCCAGCCAACCTCCCTCCCTCTGGTCGGGCACTGCAAGCCACACAGCCACTTGTGTCCCCTGGGTCCCTCCCTGGAGGCCGCAGCGCGTTTTGGGTTTTGGCGCGGACGGGCCCCTCTCGGCTTCCGTAGTCCATTTGTCCCCGGAGCCTGCCAGACCCCTGGCTCTAGGAGGCTGCCCAGGGGCGCTGCCAACAGCCCCCAGGTGCTGGCTAGCCGCCTCGGCCGGCCACGGGGGGAGCACACACAACTGCGGGTGTCCCCGGGCCGCACACACGGACTGCCCAGCGCTTCCTGGCGTTGCAAATAGGCCCCCCGGGAAGCCCCGCCCGCCCTAGGGGCTTGTCGGGTGGGGCCGACGCAAGGTGGTTGACTGGGGAGGGCTGCTGCTGGCACACACCCACTCCTGAAGCCCACTGGGGCGGTCCAAGGGCGAGGAGCTCAGTGCTCGGTCAGGGCTGTCCCAGCAGAACTTTTGGAGGGTGGACGGACACGCCCGCGGGCAATCAGGTGTTGCGGGCAGGCCCCGGGGGCAGGCCCTGCTGAGTCCCCGAGCGCCACCTGGGTTCCTGCCACCACCCTTGGGCCGGGAAGAGGTGCCACCTTGTGCGTAGAAGCCCTGCACACAGGCAAGCACCCCCACAGGCCCGAGGCGCACCCGACCCTGGAGCCCCCTGGCCGGATGAAGCCACAGGGAACGGGGGTTCTTTGTTGGCAGGCCCCATTCCCGAAGCATCCACGGGCACTTCCCGAAGGGCTGACACCTGCTGCGCCTCAGCAGCCAGCCAACCTCCCTCCCTCTGGTCGGGCACTGCAAGCCACACAGCCACTTGTGTCCCCTGTGTCCCTCCCTGGAGGCCGCAGCGCGTTTTGGGTTTTGGCGCGGACGGGCCCCTCTCGGCTTCCGTAGTCCATTTGCCCCCGGAGCCTGCCAGACCCCTGGCTCTAGGAGGCTGCCCAGGGGCGCTGCCAACAGCCCCCAGGTGCTGGCTAGCCGCCTCGGCCGGCCACGGGGGAGCACACACACCTGCGGGTGTCCCCAGGCCGCACACACGTACTGCCCCGCGCTTCCCGGCGTTGCAAATAGGTCCCCCGGGAAGCCCCGCCCGCCCTAGGGGCTTGTCGGGTGGGGCCGACGCACGCTGGGTGAGTGGGGAGGGCTGCTGGGACACACCCACTCCTGAAGCCCACTGGGGCGGTCCAAGGGCGAGGAGCTCGGAGCTCGGTCAGGGCTGTCCCAGCAGAACTTTTGGAGGGTGGACGGACACGCCCGCGGGCAATCAGGTGTTGCGGGCAGGCCCCGGGGGCAGGCCCTGCTGAGTCCCCGAGCGCCACCTGGGTTCCTGCCACCACCCTTGGGCCGGGATGAGGTGCCACCTTGTGCGTAGAAGCCCTGCACACAGGCAAGAAGCCACCCAGGCCCGCGGCGCACCCGACCCTGGAGCCCCCTGGCCGGATGCAGCCACAGGGATCGGGGGTTCTGAGTTGGCAGGCCCCATTCCCGAAGCATCCACGGGCACTTCCCGAAGGGCTGACACCTGCTGCGCCTCAGCAGCCAGCCAACCTCCCTCCCTCTGGTCGGGCACTGCAAGCCACACAGCCACTTGTGTCCCCTGTGTCCCTCCCTGGAGGCCGCAGCGCGTTTTGGGTTTTGGCGCGGACGGGCCCCTCTCGGCTTCTGTAGTCCATTTGTCCCCGGAGCCTGCCAGACCCCTGGCTCTAGGAGGCTGCCCAGGGGCGCTGCCAACAGCCCCCAGGTGCTGGCTAGCCGCCTCGGCCGGCCACGGGGGGAGCACACACAACTGCGGGTGTCCCCGGGCCGCACACACGGACTGCCCCGCGCTTCCTGGTGTTGCAAATAGGCCCCCCGGGAAGCCCCGCCCGCCCTAGGGGCTTGTCGGGTGGGGCCGACGCAAGGTGGTTGACTGGGGAGGGCTGCTGCTGGCACACACCCACTCCTGAAGCCCACTGGGGCGGTCCAAGGGCGAGGAGCTCAGTGCTCGGTCAGGGCTGTCCCAGCAGAACTTTTGGAGGGTGGACGGACACGCCCGCGGGCAATCAGGTGTTGCGGGCAGGCCCCGGGGGCAGGCCCTGCTGAGTCCCAGAGCGCCACCTGGGTTCCTGCCACCACCCTTGGGCCGGGAAGAGGTGCCACCTTGTGCGTAGAAGCCCTGCACACAGGCAAGCACCCCCACAGGCCCGAGGCGCACCCGACCCTGGAGCCCCCTGGCCGGATGCAGCCACAGGGAACGGGGGTTCTTTGTTGGCAGGCCCCATTCCCGAAGCATCCACGGGCACTTCCCGAAGGGCTGACACCTGCTGCGCCTCAGCAGCCAGCCAACCTCCCTCCCTCTGGTCGGGCACTGCAAGCCACACAGCCACTTGTGTCCCCTGTGTCCCTCCCTGGAGGCCGCAGCGCGTTTTGGGTTTTGGCGCGGACGGGCCCCTCTCGGCTTCCGTAGTCCATTTGCCCCCGGAGCCTGCCAGACCCCTGGCTCTAGGAGCTGCCCAGGGGCGCTGCCAACAGCCCCCAGGTGCTGGCTAGCCGCCTCGGCCGGCCACGGGGGAGCACACACACCTGCGGGTGTCCCCAGGCCGCACACACGTACTGCCCCGCGCTTCCCGGCGTTGCAAATAGGTCCCCCGGGAAGCCCCGCCCGCCCTAGGGGCTTGTCGGGTGGGGCCGACGCACGGTGGGTGAGTGGGGAGGGCTGCTGCTGGCACACACCCACTCCTGAAGCCCACTGGGGCGGTCCAAGGGCGAGGAGCTCGGAGCTCGGTCAGGGCTGTCCCAGCAGAACTTTTGGAGGGTGGACGGACACGCCCGCGGGCAATCAGGTGTTGCGGGCAGGCCCCGGGGGCAGGCCCTGCTGAGTCCCCGAGCGCCACCTGGGTTCCTGCCACCACCCTTGGGCCGGGATGAGGTGCCACCTTGTGCGGAGAAGCCCTGCACACAGGCAAGAAGCCCCCCAGGCCTGCGGCGCACCCGACCCTGGAGCCCCCTGGCCGGATGCAGCCACAGGGAACGGGGGTTCTGAGTTGGCAGGCCCCATTCCCGAAGCATCCACGGGCACTTCCCGAAGGGCTGACACCTGCTGCGCCTCAGCAGCCAGCCAACCTCCCTCCCTCTGGTCGGGCACTGCAAGCCACACAGCCACTTGTGTCCCCTGTGTCCCTCCCTGGAGGCCGCAGCGCGTTTTGGGTTTTGGCGCGGACGGGCCCCTCTCGGCTTCCGTAGTCCATTTGTCCCCGGAGCCTGCCAGACCCCTGGCTCTAGGAGGCTGCCCAGGGGCGCTGCCAACAGCCCCCAGGTGCTGGCTAGCCGCCTCGGCCGGCCACGGGGGGAGCACACACACCTGCGGGTGTCCCCGGGCCGCACACACGAACTGCCCCGCGCTTCCTGGCGTTGCAAATAGGCCCCCCGGGAAGCCCCGCCCGCCCTAGGGGCTTGTCGGGTGGGGCCGACGCAAGGTGGTTGACTGGGGAGGGCTGCTGCTGGCACACACCCACTCCTGAAGCCCACTGGGGCGGTCCAAGGGCGAGGAGCTCAGAGCTCGGTCAGGGCTGTCCCAGCAGAACTTTGTGAGGGTGGACGGACACGCCCGCGGGCAATCAGGTGTTGCGGGCAGGCCCCGGGGGCAGGCCCTGCTGAGTCCCCGAGCGCCACCTGGGTTCCTGCCACCACCCTTGGGCCGGGAAGAGGTGCCACCTTGTGCGTAGAAGCCCTGCACACAGGCAAGAAGCCCCCCAGGCCCGCGGCGCACCCGACCCTGGAGCCCCCTGGCCGGATGCAGCCACAGGGAACGGGGTTTCTTTGTTGGCAGGCCCCATTCCCGAAGCATCCACGGGCACTTCCCGAAGGGCTGACACCTGCTGCGCCTCAGCAGCCAGCCAACCTCCCTCCCTCTGGTCGGGCACTGCAAGCCACACAGCCACTTGTGTCCCCTGTGTCCCTCCCTGGAGGCCGCAGCGCGTTTTGGGTTTTGGCGCGGACGGGCCCCTCTCGGCTTCCGTAGTCCATTTGTCCCCGGAGCCTGCCAGACCCCTGGCTCTAGGAGGCTGCCCAGGGGCGCTGCCAACAGCCCCCAGGTGCTGGCTAGCCGCCTCGGCCGGCCACGGGGGGAGCACACACAACTGCGTGTGTCCCCGGGCCGCACACACGGACTGCCCCGCGCTTCCTGGCGTTGCAAATAGGACCCCCGGGAAGCCCCGCCCGCCCTAGGGGCTTGTCGGGTGGGGCCGACGCAAGATGGTTGACTGGGGAGGGCTGCTGCTGGCACACACCCACTCCTGAAGCCCACTGGGGCGGTCCAAGGGCGAGGAGCTCAGTGCTCGGTCAGGGCTGTCCCAGCAGAACTTTTGGAGGGTGGACGGACACGCCCGCGGGCAATCAGGTGTTGCGGGCAGGCCCCGGGGGCAGGCCCTGCTGAGTCCCCGAGCGCCACCTGGGTTCCTGCCACCACCCTTGGGCCGGGAAGAGGTGCCACCTTGTGCGTAGAAGCCCTGCACACAGGCAAGCACCCCCACAGGCCCGAGGCGCACCCGACCCTGGAGCCCCCTGGCCGGATGCAGCCACAGGGAACGGGGGTTCTTTGTTGGCAGGCCCCATTCCCGAAGCATCCACGGGCACTTCCCGAAGGGCTGACACCTGCTGCGCCTCAGCAGCCAGCCAACCTCCCTCCCTCTGGTCGGGCACTGCAAGCCACACAGCCACTTGTGTCCCCTGTGTCCCTCCCTGGAGGCCGCAGCGCGTTTTGGGTTTTGGCGCGGACGGGCCCCTCTCGGCTTCCGTAGTCCATTTGCCCCCGGAGCCTGCCAGACCCCTGGCTCTAGGAGGCTGCCCAGGGGCGCTGCCAACAGCCCCCAGGTGCTGGCTAGCCGCCTCGGCCGGCCACGGGGGAGCACACACACCTGCGGGTGTCCCCAGGCCGCACACACGTACTGCCCCGCGCTTCCCGGCGTTGCAAATAGGTCCCCCGGGAAGCCCCGCCCGCCCTAGGGGCTTGTCGGGTGGGGCCGACGCACGGTGGGTGAGTGGGGAGGGCTGCTGCTGGCACACACCCACTCCTGAAGCCCACTGGGGCGGTCCAAGGGCGAGGAGCTCGGAGCTCGGTCAGGGCTGTCCCAGCAGAACTTTTGGAGGGTGGACGGACACGCCCGCGGGCAATCAGGTGTTGCGGGCAGGCCCCGGGGGCAGGCCCTGCTGAGTCCCCGAGCGCCACCTGGGTTCCTGCCACCACCCTTGGGCCGGGATGAGGTGCCACCTTGTGCGTAGAAGCCCTGCACACAGGCAAGAAGCCCCCCAGGCCCGCGGCGCACCCGACCCTGGAGCCCCCTGGCCGGATGCAGCCACAGGGAACGGGGGTTCTGAGTTGGCAGGCCCCATTCCCGAAGCATCCACGGGCACTTCCCGAAGGGCTGACACCTGCTGCGCCTCAGCAGCCAGCCAACCTCCCTCCCTCTGGTCGGGCACTGCAAGCCACACAGCCACTTGTGTCCCCTGTGTCCCTCCCTGGAGGCCGCAGCGCGTTTTGGGTTTTGGCGCGGACGGGCCCCTCTCGGCTTCCGTAGTCCATTTGCCCCCGGAGCCTGCCAGACCCCTGGCTCTAGGAGGCTGCCCAGGGGCGCTGCCAACAGCCCCCAGGTGCTGGCTAGCCGCCTCGGCCGGCCACGGGGGGAGCACACACACCTGCGGGTGTCCCCGGGCCGCACACACGAACTGCCCCGCGCTTCCTGGCGTTGCAAATAGGCCCCCCGGGAAGCCCCGCCCGCCCTAGGGGCTTGTCGGGTGGGGCCGACGCAAGGTGGTTGACTGGGGAGGGCTGCTGCTGGCACACACCCGCTCCTGAAGCCCACTGTGGCGGTCCAAGGGCGAGGAGCTCGGAGCTAGGTCAGGGCTGTCCCAGCAGAACTTTTTGAGGGTGGACGGACACGCCCGCAGGCAATCAGGTGTTGCGGGCAGGCCCCGGGGGCAGGCCCTGCTGAGTCCCCGAGCGCCACCTGGGTTCCTGCCACCACCCTTGGGCCGGGATGAGGTGCCACCTTGTGCGTAGAAGCCCTGCACACAGGCAAGAAGCCCCCCAGGCCCGCGGCACACCCGACCCTGGAGCCCCCTGGCCGGCTGCAGGCACAGGGAACGGGGGTTCTGAGTTGGCAGGCCCCATTCCCGAAGCATCCACGGGCACTTCCCGAAGGGCTGACACCTGCTGCGCCTCAGCAGCCAGCCAACCTCCCTCCCTCTGGTCGGGCACTGCAAGCCACACAGCCACTTGTGTCCCCTGTGTCCCTCCCTGGAGGCCGCAGCGCGTTTTGGGTTTTGGCGCGGACGGGCCCCTCTCGGCTTCCGTAGTCCATTTGCCCCCGGAGCCTGCCAGACCCCTGGCTCTAGGAGGCTGCCCAGGGGCGCTGCCAACAGCCCCCAGGTGCTGGCTAGCCGCAGCGGCCGGCCACGGGGGAGCACACACACCTGCGGGTGCCCCAGGCCGCACACACGAACTGCCCCGCGCTTCCCGGCGTTGCAAATAGGCCCCCCGGGAAGCCCGGCCCGCCCTAGGGTCTTCTCGGGTGGGGCCGACGCAAGGTGGTTGACTGGGGAGGGCTGCTGCTGCCACACACACACTCCTGAAGCCCACTGGGGTGGTCCAAGGGCGAGGAGCTCGGAGCTCGGTCAGGGCTGTCCCAGCAGAACTTTTTGAGGGTGGACGGACACGCCCGCGGGCAATCAGGTGTTGCGGGCAGGCCCCGGGGGCAGGCCCTGCTGAGTCCCCGAGCGCCACCTGGGTTCCTGCCACCACCCTTGGGCCGGGATGAGGTGCCACCTTGTGCGTAGAAGCCCTGCACACAGGCAAGAAGCACCCCAGGCCCGCGGCGCACCCGACCCTGGAGCCCCCTGGCCGGCTGCAGCCACAGGGCACGGGGGTTCTGAGTTGGCAGGCCCCATTCCGAAGCATCCACGGGCACTTCCCGAAGGGCTGACACCTGCTGCGCCTCAGCAGCCAGCCAACCTCCCTCCCTCTGGTCGGGCACTGCAAGCCACACAGCCACTTGTGTCCCCTGTGTCCCTCCCTGGAGGCCGCAGCGCGTTTTGGGTTTTGGCGCGGACGGGCCCCTCTCGGCTTCCGTAGTCCATTTGCCCCCGGAGCCTGCCAGACCCCTGGCTCTAGGAGGCTGCCCAGGGGCGCTGCCAACAGCCCCCAGGTGCTGGCTAGCCGCAGCAGCCGGCCACGGGGGAGCACACACACCTGCGGGTGTCCCCAGGCCGCACACACGGACTGCCCCGCGCTTCCCGGCGTTGCAAATAGGTCCCCCGGGAAGCCCCGCCCGCCCTAGGGGCTTGTCGGGCGGGGCCGACGCACGGTGGGTGAGTGGGGAGGGCTGCTGCTGGCACACACCCACTCCTGAAGCCCACTGGGGCGGTCCAAGGGCGAGGAGCTCGGAGCTCGGTCAGGGCTGTCCCAGCAGAACTTTTGGAGGGTGGACGGACACGCCCGCGGGCAATCAGGTGTTGCGGGCAGGCCCCGGGGGCAGGCCCTGCTGAGTCCCCGAGCGCCACCTGGGTTCCTGCCACCACCCTTGGGCCGGGAAGAGGTGCCACCTTGTGCGTAGAAGCCCTGCACACAGGCAAGAAGCCCCCCAGGCCCGCGGCGCACCCGACCCTGGAGCCCCCTGGCCGGATGCAGCCACAGGGAACGGGGGTTCTGAGTTGGCAGGCCCCATTCCCGAAGCATCCACGGGCACTTCCCGAAGGGCTGACACCTGCTGCGCCTCAGCAGCCAGCCAACCTCCCTCCCTCTGGTCGGGCACTGCACACCACACAGCCACTTGTGTCCCCTGTGTCCCTCCCTGGAGGCCGCAGCGCGTTTTGGGTTTTGGCGCGGACGGGCCCCTCTCGGCTTCCGTAGTCCATTTGCCCCCGGAGCCTGCCAGACCCCTGGCTCTAGGAGGCTGCCCAGGGGCGCTGCCAACAGCCCCCAGGTGCTGGCTAGCCGCAGCAGCCGGCCACGGGGGAGCACACACACCTGCGGGTGTCCCCAGGCCGCACACACGGACTGCCCCGCGCTTCCCGGCATTGCAAATAGGCCCCCCGGGAAGCCCCGCCCGCCCTAGGGGCTTGTCGGGTGGGGCCGACGCACGGTGGGTGAGTGGGGAGGGCTGCTGCTGGCACACACCCACTCCTGAAGCCCACTGGGGCGGTCCAAGGGCGAGGAGCTCGGAGCTCGGTCAGGGCTGTCCCAGCAGAACTTTTTGAGGGTGGACGGACACGCCCGCGGGCAATCAGGTGTTGCAGGCAGGCCCCGGGGGCAGGCCCTGCTGAGTCCCCGAGCGCCACCTGGGTTCCTTCCACCACCCTTGGGCCGGGATGAGGTGCCACCTTGTGCGTAGAAGCCCTGCACACAGGCAAGAAGCCCCCCAGGCCCGCGGCGCACCCGACCCTGGAGCCCCCTGGCCGGATGCAGCCACAGGGAACGGGGGTTCTGAGTTGGCAGGCCCCATTCCCGAAGCATCCACGGGCACTTCCCGAAGGGCTGACACCTGCTGCGCCTCAGCAGCCAGCCAACCTCCCTCCCTCTGGTCGGGCACTGCAAGCCACACAGCCACTTGTGTCCCCTGTGTCCCTCCCTGGAGGCCGCAGCGCGTTTTGGGTTTTGGCGCGGACGGGCCCCTCTCGGCTTCCGTAGTCCATTTGTCCCCGGAGCCTGCCAGACCCCTGGCTCTAGGAGGCTGCCCAGGGGCGCTGCCAACAGCCCCCAGGTGCTGGCTAGCCGCCTCGGCCGGCCACGGGGGGAGCACACACAACTGCGTGTGTCCCCGGGCCGCACACACGGACTGCCCCGCGCTTCCTGGCGTTGCAAATAGGCCCCCCGGGAAGCCCCGCCCGCCCTAGGGGCTTGTCGGGTGGGGCCGACGCAAGGTGGTTGACTGGGGAGGGCTGCTGCTGGCACACACCCACTCCTGAAGCCCACTGGGGCGGTCCAAGGGCGAGGAGCTCAGTACTCGGTCAGGGCTGTCCCAGCAGAACTTTTGGAGGGTGGACGGACACGCCCGCGGGCAATCAGGTGTTGCGGGCAGGCCCCGGGGGCAGGCCCTGCTGAGTCCCCGAGCGCCACCTGGGTTCCTGCCACCACCCTTGGGCCGGGAAGAGGTGCCACCTTGTGCGTAGAAGCCCTGCACACAGGCAAGCACCCCCACAGGCCCGAGGCGCACCCGACCCTGGAGCCCCCTGGCCGGATGCAGCCACAGGGAACGGGGGTTCTTTGTTGGCAGGCCCCATTCCCGAAGCATCCACGGGCACTTCCCGAAGGGCTGACACCTGCTGCGCCTCAGCAGCCAGCCAACCTCCCTCCCTCTGGTCGGGCACTGCAAGCCACACAGCCACTTGTGTCCCCTGTGTCCCTCCCTGGAGGCCGCAGCGCGTTTTGGGTTTTGGCGCGGACGGGCCCCTCTCGGCTTCCGTAGTCCATTTGCCCCCGGAGCCTGCCAGACCCCTGGCTCTAGGAGGCTGCCCAGGGGCGCTGCCAACAGCCCCCAGGTGCTGGCTAGCCGCCTCGGCCGGCCACGGGGGAGCACACACACCTGCGGGTGTCCCCAGGCCGCACACACGTACTGCCCCGCGCTTCCCGGCGTTGCAAATAGGTCCCCCGGGAAGCCCCGCCCGCCCTAGGGGCTTGTCGGGTGGGGCCGACGCACGGTGGGTGAGTGGGGAGGGCTGCTGCTGGCACACACCCACTCCTGAAGCCCACTGGGGCGGTCCAAGGGCGAGGAGCTCGGAGCTCGGTCAGGGCTGTCCCAGCAGAACTTTTGGAGGGTGGACGGACACGCCCGCGGGCAATCAGGTGTTGCGGGCAGGCCCCAGGGGCAGGCCCTGCTGAGTCCCCGAGCGCCACCTGGGTTCCTGCCACCACCCTTGGGCCGGGATGAGGTGCCACCTTGTGCGGAGAAGCCCTGCACACAGGCAAGAAGCCCCCCAGGCCCGCGGCGCACCCGACCCTGGAGCCCCCTGGCCGGATGCAGCCACAGGGAACGGGGGTTCTGAGTTGGCAGGCCCCATTCCCGAAGCATCCACGGGCACTTCCCGAAGGGCTGACACCTGCTGCGCCTCAGCAGCCAGCCAACCTCCCTCCCTCTGGTCGGGCACTGCAAGCCACACAGCCACTTGTGTCCCCTGTGTCCCTCCCTGGAGGCCGCAGCGCGTTTTGGGTTTTGGCGCGGACGGGCCCCTCTCGGCTTCCGTAGTCCATTTGTCCCCGGAGCCTGCCAGACCCCTGGCTCTAGGAGGCTGCCCAGGGGCGCTGCCAACAGCCCCCAGGTGCTGGCTAGCCGCCTCGGCCCGCCACGGGGGGAGCACACACACCTGCGGGTGTCCCCGGGCCGCACACACGAACTGCCCCGCGCTTCCTGGCGTTGCAAATAGGCCCCCCGGGAAGCCCCGCCCGCCCTAGGGGCTTGTCGGGTGGGGCCGACGCAAGGTGGTTGACTGGGGAGGGCTGCTGCTGGCACACACCCACTCCTGAAGCCCACTGGGGCGGTCCAAGGGCGAGGAGCTCAGAGCTCGGTCATGGCTGTCCCAGCAGAACTTTGTGAGGGTGGACGGACACGCCCGCGGGCAATCAGGTGTTGCGGGCAGGCCCCGGGGGCAGGCCCTGCTGAGTCCCCGAGCGCCACCTGGGTTCCTGCCACCACCCTTGGGCCGGGAAGAGGTGCCACCTTGTGCGTAGAAGCCCTGCACACAGGCAAGAAGCCCCCCAGGCCCGCGGCACACCCGACCCTTGAGCCCCCTGGCCGGATGCAGCCACAGGGAACGGGGGTTCTGAGTTTGCAGGCCCCATTCCCGAAGCATCCACGGGCACTTCCCGAAGGGCTGACACCTGCTGCGCCTCAGCAGCCAGCCAACCTCCCTCCCTCTGGTCGGGCACTGCAAGCCACACAGCCACTTGTGTCCCCTGTGTCCCTCCCTGGAGGCCGCAGCGCGTTTTGGGTTTTGGCGCGGACGGGCCCCTCTCGGCTTCCGTAGTCCATTTGCCCCCGGAGCCTGCCAGACCCCTGGCTCTAGGAGGCTGCCCAGGGGCGCTGCAAACAGCCCCCAGGTGCTGGCTAGCCGCAGCAGCTGGCCACGGGGGAGCAGACACACCTGCGGGTGTCCCCAGGCCGCACACACGAACTGCCCCGCGCTTCCTGGCGTTGCAAATAGGCCCCCCGGGAAACCCCGCCCGCCCTAGGGTCTTTTCGGGTGGGGCCGACGCACGGTGGTTGACTGGGGAGGGCTGCTGCTGGCACACACCCACTCCTGAAGCCCACTGGGGCGGTCCAAGGGCGAGGAGCTCGGAGCTCGGTCAGGGCTGTCCCAGCAGAACTTTTTGAGGGTGGACGGACACGCCCGCAGGCAATCAGGTGTTGCGGGCAGGCCCCGGGGGCAGGCCCTGCTGAGTCCCCGAGCGCCACCTGGGTTCCTGCCACCACCCTTGGGCCGGGAAGAGGTGCCACCTTGTGCGTAGAAGCCCTGCACACAGGCAAGAAGCCCCCCAGGCCCGCGGCGCACCCGACCCTGGAGCCCCCTGGCCGGATGCAGCCACAGGGAACGGGGGTTCTGAGTTGGCAGGCCCCATTCCCGAAGCATCCACGGGCACTTCCCGAAGGGCTGACACCTGCTGCGCCTCAGCAGCCAGCCAACCTCCCTCCCTCTGGTCGGGCACTGCACACCACACAGCCACTTGTGTCCCCTGTGTCCCTCCCTGGAGGCCGCAGCGCGTTTTGGGTTTTGGCGCGGACGGGCCCCTCTCGGCTTCCGTAGTCCATTTGCCCCCGGAGCCTGCCAGACCCCTGGCTCTAGGAGGCTGCCCAGGGGCGCTGCCAACAGCCCCCAGGTGCTGGCTAGCCGCAGCAGCCGGCCACGGGGGAGCACACACGACTGCGGGTGTCCCCAGGCCGCACACACGGACTGCCCCGCGCTTCCCGGCATTGCAAATAGGCCCCCCGGGAAGCCCCGCCCGCCCTAGGGGCTTGTCGGGTGGGGCCGACGCACGGTGGGTGAGTGGGGAGGGCTGCTGCTGGCACACACCCACTCCTGAAGCCCACTGGGGCGGTCCAAGGGCGAGGAGCTCGGAGCTCGGTCAGGGCTGTCCCAGCAGAACTTTTTGAGGGTGGACGGACACGCCCGCGGGCAATCAGGTGTTGCAGGCAGGCCCCGGGGGCAGGCCCTGCTGAGTCCCCGAGCGCCACCTGGGTTCCTGCCACCACCCTTGGGCCGGGATGAGGTGCCACCTTGTGCGTAGAAGCCCTGCACACAGGCAAGAAGCCCCCCAGGCCCGCGGCGCACCCGACCCTGGAGCCCCCTGGCCGGATGCAGCCACAGGGAACGGGGGTTCTGAGTTGGCAGGCCCCATTCCCGAAGCATCCACGGGCACTTCCCGAAGGGCTGACACCTGCTGCGCCTCAGCAGCCAGCCAACCTCCCTCCCTCTGGTCGGGCACTGCAAGCCACACAGCCACTTGTGTCCCCTGTGTCCCTCCCTGGAGGCCGCAGCGCGTTTTGGGTTTTGGCGCGGACGGGCCCCTCTCGGCTTCCGTAGTCCATTTGCCCCCGGAGCCTGCCAGACCCCTGGCTCTAGGAGGCTGCCCAGGGGCGCTGCCAACAGCCCCCAGGTGCTGGCTAGCCGCAGCGGCCGGCCACGGGGGAGCACACACACCTGCGGGTGCCCCAGGCCGCACACACGAACTGCCCCGCGCTTCCCGGCGTTGCAATTAGGCCCCCCGGGAAGCCCCGCCCGCCCTAGGGTCTTCTCGGGTGGGGCCGACGCAAGGTGGTTGACTGGGGAGGGCTGCTGCTGCCACACACACACTCCTGAAGCCCACTGGGGTGGTCCAAGGGCGAGGAGCTCGGAGCTCGGTCAGGGCTGTCCCAGCAGAACTTTTTGAGGGTGGACGGACACGCCCGCGGGCAATCAGGTGTTGCGGGCAGGCCCCGGGGGCAGGCCCTGCTGAGTCCCCGAGCGCCACCTGGGTTCCTGCCACCACCCTTGGGCCGGGATGAGGTGCCACCTTGTGCGTAGAAGCCCTGCACACAGGCAAGAAGCACCCCAGGCCCGCGGCGCACCCGACCCTGGAGCCCCCTGGCCGGCTGCAGCCACAGGGCACGGGGGTTCTGAGTTGGCAGGCCCCATTCCGAAGCATCCACGGGCACTTCCCGAAGGGCTGACACCTGCTGCGCCTCAGCAGCCAGCCAACCTCCCTCCCTCTGGTCGGGCACTGCAAGCCACACAGCCACTTGTGTCCCCTGTGTCCCTCCCTGGAGGCCGCAGCGCGTTTTGGGTTTTGGCGCGGACGGGCCCCTCTCGGCTTCCGTAGTCCATTTGCCCCCGGAGCCTGCCAGACCCCTGGCTCTAGGAGGCTGCCCAGGGGCGCTGCCAACAGCCCCCAGGTGCTGGCTAGCCGCAGCAGCCGGCCACGGGGGAGCACACACACCTGCGGGTGTCCCCAGGCCGCACACACGGACTGCCCCGCGCTTCCCGGCGTTGCAAATAGGTCCCCCGGGAAGCCCCGCCCGCCCTAGGGGCTTGTCGGGCGGGGCCGACGCACGGTGGGTGAGTGGGGAGGGCTGCTGCTGGCACACACCCACTCCTGAAGCCCACTGGGGCGGTCCAAGGGCGAGGAGCTCGGAGCTCGGTCAGGGCTGTCCCAGCAGAACTTTTTGAGGGTGGACGTACACGCCCGCGGGCAATCAGGTGTTGCGGGCAGGCCCCGGGGGCAGGCCCTGCTGAGTCCCCGAGCGCCACCTGGGTTCCTGCCACCACCCTTGGGCCGGGAAGAGGTGCCACCTTGTGCGTAGAAGCCCTGCACACAGGCAAGAAGCCCCCCAGGCCAGCGGCGCACCCGACCCTGGAGCCCCCTGGCCGGATGCAGCCACAGGGAACGGGGGTTCTGAGTTTGCAGGCCCCATTCCCGAAGCATCCACGGGCACTTCCCGAAGGGCTGACACCTGCTGCGCCTCAGCAGCCAGCCAACCTCCCTCCCTCTGGTCGGGCACTGCAAGCCACACAGCCACTTGTGTCCCCTGTGTCCCTCCCTGGAGGCCGCAGCGCGTTTTGGGTTTTGGCGCGGACGGGCCCCTCTCGGCTTCCGTAGTCCATTTGCCCCCGGAGCCTGCCAGACCCCTGGCTCTAGGAGGCTGCCCAGGGGCGCTGCAAACAGCCCCCAGGTGCTGGCTAGCCGCAGCAGCTGGCCACGGGGGAGCAGACACACCTGCGGGTGTCCCCAGGCCGCACACACGGACTGCCCCGCGCTTCCTGGCGTTGCAAATAGGCCCCCCGGGAAACCCCGCCCGCCCTAGGGTCTTTTCGGGTGGGGCCGACGCACGGTGGTTGACTGGGGAGGGCTGCTGCTGGCACACACCCACTCCTGAAGCCCACTGGGGCGGTCCAAGGGCGAGGAGCTCGGAGCTCGGTCAGGGCTGTCCCAGCAGAACTTTTTGAGGGTGGACGGACACGCCCGCAGGCAATCAGGTGTTGCGGGCAGGCCCCGGGGGCAGGCCCTGCTGAGTCCCCGAGCGCCACCTGGGTTCCTGCCACCACCCTTGGGCCGGGAAGAGGTGCCACCTTGTGCGTAGAAGCCCTGCACACAGGCAAGAAGCCCCCCAGGCCCGCGGCGCACCCGACCCTGGAGCCCCCTGGCCGGATGCAGCCACAGGGAACGGGGGTTCTGAGTTGGCAGGCCCCATTCCCGAAGCATCCACGGGCACTTCCCGAAGGGCTGACACCTGCTGCGCCTCAGCAGCCAGCCAACCTCCCTCCCTCTGGTCGGGCACTGCACACCACACAGCCACTTGTGTCCCCTGTGTCCCTCCCTGGAGGCCGCAGCGCGTTTTGGGTTTTGGCGCGGACGGGCCCCTCTCGGCTTCCGTAGTCCATTTGCCCCCGGAGCCTGCCAGACCCCTGGCTCTAGGAGGCTGCCCAGGGGCGCTGCCAACAGCCCCCAGGTGCTGGCTAGCCGCAGCAGCCGGCCACGGGGGAGCACACACACCTGCGGGTGTCCCCAGGCCGCACACACGGACTGCCCCGCGCTTCCCGGCATTGCAAATAGGCCCCCCGGGAAGCCCCGCCCGCCCTAGGGGCTTGTCGGGTGGGGCCGACGCACGGTGGGTGAGTGGGGAGGGCTGCTGCTGGCACACACCCACTCCTGAAGCCCACTGGGGCGGTCCAAGGGCGAGGAGCTCGGAGCTCGGTCAGGGCTGTCCCAGCAGAACTTTTTGAGGGTGGACGGACACGCCCGCGGGCAATCAGGTGTTGCAGGCAGGCCCCGGGGGCAGGCCCTGCTGAGTCCCCGAGCGCCACCTGGGTTCCTGCCACCACCCTTGGGCCGGGATGAGGTGCCACCTTGTGCGTAGAAGCCCTGCACACAGGCAAGAAGCCCCCCAGGCCCGCGGCGCACCCGACCCTGGAGCCCCCTGGCCGGATGCAGCCACAGGGAACGGGGGTTCTGAGTTGGCAGGCCCCATTCCCGAAGCATCCACGGGCACTTCCCGAAGGGCTGACACCTGCTGCGCCTCAGCAGCCAGCCAACCTCCCTCCCTCTGGTCGGGCACTGCAAGCCACACAGCCACTTGTGTCCCCTGTGTCCCTCCCTGGAGGCCGCAGCGCGTTTTGGGTTTTGGCGCGGACGGGCCCCTCTCGGCTTCCGTAGTCCATTTGCCCCCGGAGCCTGCCAGACCCCTGGCTCTAGGAGGCTGCCCAGGGGCGCTGCCAACAGCCCCCAGGTGCTGGCTAGCCGCCTCGGCCGGCCACGGGGGGAGCACACACACCTGCGGGTGTCCCCGGGCCGCACACACGAACTGCCCCGCGCTTCCTGGCGTTGCAAATAGGCCCCCCGGGAAGCCCCGCCCGCCCTAGGGGCTTGTCGGGTGGGGCCGACGCAAGGTGGTTGACTGGGGAGGGCTGCTGCTGGCACACACCCGCTCCTGAAGCCCACTGTGGCGGTCCAAGGGCGAGGAGCTCGGAGCTCGGTCAGGGCTGTCCCAGCAGAACTTTTTGAGGGTGGACGGACACGCCCGCAGGCAATCAGGTGTTGCGGGCAGGCCCCGGGGGCAGGCCCTGCTGAGTCCCCGAGCGCCACCTGGGTTCCTGCCACCACCCTTGGGCCGGGATGAGGTGCCACCTTGTGCGTAGAAGCCCTGCACACAGGCAAGAAGCCCCCCAGGCCCGCGGCACACCCGACCCTGGAGCCCCCTGGCCGGCTGCAGGCACAGGGAACGGGGGTTCTGAGTTGGCAGGCCCCATTCCCGAAGCATCCACGGGCACTTCCCGAAGGGCTGACACCTGCTGCGCCTCAGCAGCCAGCCAACCTCCCTCCCTCTGGTCGGGCACTGCAAGCCACACAGCCACTTGTGTCCCCTGTGTCCCTCCCTGGAGGCCGCAGCGCGTTTTGGGTTTTGGCGCGGACGGGCCCCTCTCGGCTTCCGTAGTCCATTTGCCCCCGGAGCCTGCCAGACCCCTGGCTCTAGGAGGCTGCCCAGGGGCGCTGCCAACAGCCCCCAGGTGCTGAATAGCCGCAGCGGCCGGCCACGGGGGAGCACACACACCTGCGGGTGCCCCAGGCCGCACACACGAACTGCCCCGCGCTTCCCGGCGTTGCAAATAGGCCCCCCGGGAAGCCCCGCCCGCCCTAGGGTCTTCTCGGGTGGGGCCGACGCAAGGTGGTTGACTGGGGAGGGCTGCTGCTGCCACACACACACTCCTGAAGCCCACTGGGGTGGTCCAAGGGCGAGGAGCTCGGAGCTCGGTCAGGGCTGTCCCAGCAGAACTTTTTGAGGGTGGACGGACACGCCCGCGGGCAATCAGGTGTTGCGGGCAGGCCCCGGGGGCAGGCCCTGCTGAGTCCCCGAGCGCCACCTGGGTTCCTGCCACCACCCTTGGGCCGGGATGAGGTGCCACCTTGTGCGTAGAAGCCCTGCACACAGGCAAGAAGCACCCCAGGCCCGCGGCGCACCCGACCCTGGAGCCCCCTGGCCGGCTGCAGCCACAGGGCACGGGGGTTCTGAGTTGGCAGGCCCCATTCCGAAGCATCCACGGGCACTTCCCGAAGGGCTGACACCTGCTGCGCCTCAGCAGCCAGCCAACCTCCCTCCCTCTGGTCGGGCACTGCAAGCCACACAGCCACTTGTGTCCCCTGTGTCCCTCCCTGGAGGCCGCAGCGCGTTTTGGGTTTTGGCGCGGACGGGCCCCTCTCGGCTTCCGTAGTCCATTTGCCCCCGGAGCCTGCCAGACCCCTGGCTCTAGGAGGCTGCCCAGGGGCGCTGCCAACAGCCCCCAGGTGCTGGCTAGCCGCAGCAGCCGGCCACGGGGGAGCACACACACCTGCGGGTGTCCCCAGGCCGCACACACGGACTGCCCCGCGCTTCCCGGCGTTGCAAATAGGTCCCCCGGGAAGCCCCGCCCGCCCTAGGGGCTTGTCGGCCGGGGCCGACGCACGGTGGGTGAGTGGGGAGGGCTGCTGCTGGCACACACCCACTCCTGAAGCCCACTGGGGCGGTCCAAGGGCGAGGAGCTCGGAGCTCGGTCAGGGCTGTCCCAGCAGAACTTTTTGAGGGTGGACGTACACGCCCGCGGGCAATCAGGTGTTGCGGGCAGGCCCCGGGGGCAGGCCCTGCTGAGTCCCCGAGCGCCACCTGGGTTCCTGCCACCACCCTTGGGCCGGGATGAGGTGCCACCTTGTGCGTAGAAGCCCTGCACACAGGCAAGAAGCCCCCCAGGCCCGCGGCACACCCGACCATGGAGCCCCCTGGCCGGATGCAGCCACAGGGAACGGGGGTTCTGAGTTTGCAGGCCCCATTCCCGAAGCATCCACGGGCACTTCCCGAAGGGCTGACACCTGCTGCGCCTCAGCAGCCAGCCAACCTCCCTCCCTCTGGTCGGGCACTGCAAGCCACACAGCCACTTGTGTCCCCTGTGTCCCTCCCTGGAGGCCGCAGCGCGTTTTGGGTTTTGGCGCGGACGGGCCCCTCTCGGCTTCCGTAGTCCATTTGCCCCCGGAGCCTGCCAGACCCCTGGCTCTAGGAGGCTGCCCAGGGGCGCTGCCAACAGCCCCCAGGTGCTGGCTAGCCGCAGCAGCTGGCCACGGGGGAGCAGACACACCTGCGGGTGTCCCCAGGCCGCACACACGGACTGCCCCGCGCTTCCTGGCGTTGCAAATAGGCCCCCCGGGAAACCCCGCCCGCCCTAGGGTCTTTTCGGGTGGGGCCGACGCACGGTGGGTGAGTGGGGAGGGCTGCTGCTGGCACACACCCACTCCTGAAGCCCACTGGGGCGGTCCAAGGGCGAGGAGCTCGGAGCTCGGTCAGGGCTGTCCCAGCAGAACTTTTTGAGGGTGGACGGACACGCCCGCAGGCAATCAGGTGTTGCGGGCAGGCCCCGGGGGCAGGCCCTGCTGAGTCCCCGAGCGCCACCTGGGTTCCTGCCACCACCCTTGGGCCGGGAAGAGGTGCCACCTTGTGCGTAGAAGCCCTGCACACAGGCAAGAAGCCCCCCAGGCCCGCGGCGCACCCGACCCTGGAGCCCCCTGGCCGGATGCAGCCACAGGGAACGGGGGTTCTGAGTTGGCAGGCCCCATTCCCGAAGCATCCACGGGCACTTCCCGAAGGGCTGACACCTGCTGCGCCTCAGCAGCCAGCCAACCTCCCTCCCTCTGGTCGGGCACTGCACACCACACAGCCACTTGTGTCCCCTGTGTCCCTCCCTGGAGGCCGCAGCGCGTTTTGGGTTTTGGCGCGGACGGGCCCCTCTCGGCTTCCGTAGTCCATTTGCCCCCGGAGCCTGCCAGACCCCTGGCTCTAGGAGGCTGCCCAGGGGCGCTGCCAACAGCCCCCAGGTGCTGGCTAGCCGCAGCAGCCGGCCACGGGGGAGCACACACACCTGCGGGTGTCCCCAGGCCGCACACACGGACTGCCCCGCGCTTCCCGGCATTGCAAATAGGCCCCCCGGGAAGCCCCGCCCGCCCTAGGGGCTTGTCGGGTGGGGCCGACGCACGGTGGGTGAGTGGGGAGGGCTGCTGCTGGCACACACCCACTCCTGAAGCCCACTGGGGCGGTCCAAGGGCGAGGAGCTCGGAGCTCGGTCAGGGCTGTCCCAGCAGAACTTTTTGAGGGTGGACGGACACGCCCGCGGGCAATCAGGTGTTGCAGGCAGGCCCCGGGGGCAGGCCCTGCTGAGTCCCCGAGCGCCACCTGGGTTCCTGCCACCACCCTTGGGCCGGGATGAGGTGCCACCTTGTGCGTAGAAGCCCTGCACACAGGCAAGAAGCCCCCCAGGCCCGCGGCGCACCCGACCCTGGAGCCCCCTGGCCGGATGCAGCCACAGGGAACGGGGGTTCTGAGTTGGCAGGCCCCATTCCCGAAGCATCCACGGGCACTTCCCGAAGGGCTGACACCTGCTGCGCCTCAGCAGCCAGCCAACCTCCCTCCCTCTGGTCGGGCACTGCAAGCCACACAGCCACTTGTGTCCCCTGTGTCCCTCCCTGGAGGCCGCAGCGCGTTTTGGGTTTTGGCGCGGACGGGCCCCTCTCGGCTTCCGTAGTCCATTTGCCCCCGGAGCCTGCCAGACCCCTGGCTCTAGGAGGCTGCCCAGGGGCGCTGCCAACAGCCCCCAGGTGCTGGCTAGCCGCAGCGGCCGGCCAGGGGGGAGCACACACACCTGCGGGTGTCCCCAGGCCACACACACGGACTGCCCCGCGCTTCGCTGCGTTGCAAATAGGCCCCCCGGGAAGCCCCGCCCGCCTAGGGGCTTGTCGGGCGGGGCCGACGCACGGTGGGTGAGTGGGGAGGGCTGCTGCTGGCACACACCCACTCCTGAAGCCCACTGGGGCGGTCCAAGTGCGAGGAGCTCGGAGCTCGGTCAGGGCTGTCCCAGCAGAACTTTTTGAGGGTGGACGGAGACGCCAGCGGGCAATCAGGTGTTGCGGGCAGGCCCCGGGGGCAGGCCCTGCTGAGTCCCCGAGCGCCACCTGGGTTCCTGCCACCACCCTTGGGCCGGGATGAGGTGCCACCTTGTGCGTAGAAGCCCTGCACACAGGCAAGAAGCCCCCCAGGCCCGCGGCGCACCCGACCCTGGAGCCCCCTGGCCGGATGCAGCCACAGGGAACGGGGCTTCTGAGTTGGCAGGCCCCATTCCCGAAGCATCCACGGGCACTTCCCGAAGGGCTGACACCTGCTGCGCCTCAGCAGCCAGCCAACCTCCCTCCCTCTGGTTGTGCACTGCACGCCACACAGCCACTTGTGTCCCCTGTGTCCCTCCCTGGAGGCCGCAGCGCGTTTTGGGTTTTGGCGCGGACGGGCCCCTCTCGGCTTCCGTAGTCCATTTGCCCCCGGAGCCTGCCAGACCCCTGGCTCTAGGAGGCTGCCCAGGGGCGCTGCCAACAGCCCCCAGGTGCTGGCTAGCCGCAGCAGCCAGCCACGGGGGAGCACACACACCTGCGGGTGTCCCCAGGCCGCACACATGGACTGCCCTGCGCTTCCCGGCGTTGCAAATAGGTCCCCCGGGAAGCCCCGCCCGCCCTAGGGGCTTGTCGGGCGGGGCCGACGCACGGTGGGTGAGTGGGTAGGGCTGCTGCTACAACACACCCACTCCTGAAGCCCACTGGGGTGGTCCAAGGGCGAGGAGCTCGGAGCTCGGTCAGGGCTGTCCCAGCAGAACTTTTTGAGGGTGGACGGACACGCCTGCAGGCAATCAGGTGTTGCGGGCAGGCCCCGGGGGCAGGCCCTGCTGAGTCCCCGAGCGCCACCTGGGTTCCTGCCACCACCCTTGGGCCGGGAAGAGGTGCCACCTTGTGCGTAGAAGCCCTGCACACAGGCAAGAACCCCCACAGGCCCGAGGCGCACCCGAACCTGGAGCCCCCTGGCCGGATGCAGCCACAGGGAACGGGGGTTCTTTGTTGGCAGGCCCCATTCCCGAAGCATCCACGGGCACTTCCCGAAGGGCTGACACCTGCTGCGCCTCAGCAGCCAGCCAACCTCCCTCCCTCTGGTCGGGCACTGCAAGCCACACAGCCACTTGTGTCCCCTGTGTCCCTCCTTGGAGGCCGCAGCGCGTTTTGGGTTTTGGCGCGGACGGGCCCCTCTCGGCTTCCGTAGTCCATTTGCCCCCGGAGCCTGCCAGACCCCTGGCTCTAGGAGGCTGCCCAGGGGCGCTGCCAACAGCCCCCAGGTGCTGGCTAGCCGCCTCGGCCGGCCACGGGGGGAGCACACACACCTGCGGGTGTCCCCGGGCCGCACACACGAACTGCCCCGCGCTTCCTGGCGTTGCAAATAGGCCCCCCGGGAAGCCCCGCCCGCCCTAGGGGCTTGTCGGGTGGGGCCGACGCAAGGTGGTTGACTGGGGAGGGCTGCTGCTGGCACACACCCGCTCCTGAAGCCCACTGTGGCGGTCCAAGGGCGAGGAGCTCGGAGCTCGGTCAGGGCTGTCCCAGCAGAACTTTTTGAGGGTGGACGGACACGCCCGCAGGCAATCAGGTGTTGCGGGCAGGCCCCGGGGGCAGGCCCTGCTGAGTCCCCGAGCGCCACCTGGGTTCCTGCCACCACCCTTGGGCCGTGATGAGGTGCCACCTTGTGCGTAGAAGCCCTGCACACAGGCAAGAAGCCCCCCAGGCCCGCGGCACACCCGACCCTGGAGCCCCCTGGCCGGCTGCAGGCACAGGGAACGGGGGTTCTGAGTTGGCAGGCCCCATTCCCGAAGCATCCACGGGCACTTCCCGAAGGGCTGACACCTGCTGCGCCTCAGCAGCCAGCCAACCTCCCTCCCTCTGGTCGGGCACTGCAAGCCACACAGCCACTTGTGTCCCCTGTGTCCCTCCCTGGAGGCCGCAGCGCGTTTTGGGTTTTGGCGCGGACGGGCCCCTCTCGGCTTCCATAGTCCATTTGCCCCCGGAGCCTGCCAGACCCCTGGCTCTAGGAGGCTGCCCAGGGGCGCTGCCAACAGCCCCCAGGTGCTGGCTAGCCGCAGCGGCCGGCCACGGGGGAGCACACACACCTGCGGGTGTCCCCAGGCCTCACACACGAACTGCCCCGCGCTTCGCTGCGTTGCAAATAGGCCCCCCGGGAAGCCCCGCCCGCCTAGGGGCTTGTCGGGCGGGGCCGACGCACGGTGGGTGAGTGGGGAGGGCTGCTGCTGGCACACACCCACTCCTGAAGCCCACTGGGGCGGTCCAAGGGCGAGGAGCTCGGAGCTCGGTCAGGGCTGTCCCAGCAGAACTTTTTGAGGGTGGACGGAGACGCCAGCGGGCAATCAGGTGTTGCGGGCAGGCCCCGGGGGCAGGCCCTGCTGAGTCCCCGAGCGCCAGCTGGGTTCCTGCCACCACCCTTGGGCCGGGATGAGGTGCCACCTTGTGCGTAGAAGCCCTGCACACAGGCAAGAAGCCCCCCAGGCCCGCGGCGCACCCGACCCTGGAGCCCCCTGGCCGGATGCAGCCACAGGGAACGGGGCTTCTGAGTTGGCAGGCCCCATTCCCGAAGCATCCACGGGCACTTCCCGAAGGGCTGACACCTGCTGCGCCTCAGCAGCCAGCCAACCTCCCTCCCTCTGGTTGTGCACTGCACGCCACACAGCCACTTGTGTCCCCTGTGTCCCTCCCTGGAGGCCGCAGCGCGTTTTGGGTTTTGGCGCGGACGGGCCCCTCTCGGCTTCCGTAGTCCATTTGCCCCCGGAGCCTGCCAGACCCCTGGCTCTAGGAGGCTGCCCAGGGGCGCTGCCAACAGCCCCCAGGTGCTGGCTAGCCGCAGCAGCCAGCCACGGGGGAGCACACACACCTGCGGGTGTCCCCAGGCCGCACACATGGACTGCCCTGCACTTCCTGGCGTTGCAAATAGGTCCCCCGGGAAGCCCCGCCCGCCCTAGGGGCTTGTCGGGCGGGGCCGACGCACGGTGGGTGAGTGGGTAGGGCTGCTGCTGCAACACACCCACTCCTGAAGCCCACTGGGGCGGTCCAAGGGCGAGGAGCTCGGAGCTCGGTCAGGGCTGTCCCAGCAGAACTTTTTGAGGGTGGACGGACACGCCTGCAGGCAATCAGGTGTTGCGGGCAGGCCCCGGGGGCAGGCCCTGCTGAGTCCCCGAGCGCCACCTGGGTTCCTGCCACCACCCTTGGGCCGGGATGAGGTGCCACCTTGTGCGTAGAAGCCCTGCACACAGGCAAGAACCCCCACAGGCCCGAGGCGCACCCGACCCTGGAGCCCCCTGGCCGGATGCAGCCACAGGGAACGGGGGTTCTTTGTTGGCAGGCCGCATTCCCGAAGCATCCACGGGCACTTCCCGAAGGGCTGACACCTGCTGCGCCTCAGCAGCCAGCCAACCTCCCTCCCTCTGGTCGGGCACTGCAAGCCACACAGCCACTTGTGTCCCCTGTGTCCCTCCTTGGAGGCCGCAGCGCGTTTTGGGTTTTGGCGCGGACGGGCCCCTCTCGGCTTCCGTAGTCCATTTGCCCCCGGAGCCTGCCAGACCCCTGGCTCTAGGAGGCTGCCCAGGGGCGCTGCCAACAGCCCCCAGGTGCTGGCTAGCCGCCTCGAACGGCCACGGGGGGAGCACACACACCTGCGGGTGTCCCCGGGCCGCACACACGAACTGCCCCGCCCTTCCTGGCGTTGCAAATAGGCCCCCCGGGAAGCCCCGCCCGCCCTAGGGGCTTGTCGGGTGGGGCCGACGCAAGGTGGTTGACTGGGGAGGGCTGCTGCTGGCACACACCCGCTCCTGAAGCCCACTGTGGCGGTCCAAGGGCGAGGAGCTCGGAGCTCGGTCAGGGCTGTCCCAGCAGAACTTTTTGAGGGTGGACGGACACGCCCGCGGGCAATCAGGTGTTGCGGGCAGGCCCCGGGGGCAGGCCCTGCTGAGTCCCCGAGCGCCACCTGGGTTCCTGCCACCACCCTTGGGCCGGGATGAGGTGCCACCTTGTGCGTAGAAGCCCTGCACACAGGCAAGAAGCCCCCCAGGCCCGCGGCGCACCCGACCCTGGAGCCCCCTGGCCGGATGCAGCCACAGGGAACGGGGGTTCTGAGTTGGCAGGCCCCATTCCCGAAGCATCCACGGGCACTTCCCGAAGGGCTGACACCTGCTGCGCCTCAGCAGCCAGCCAACCTCCCTCCCTCTGGTCGGGCACTGCAAGCCACACAGCCACTTGTGTCCCCTGTGTCCCTCCCTGGAGGCCGCAGCGCGTTTTGGGTTTTGGCGCGGACGGGCCCCTCTCGGCTTCCGTAGTCCATTTGCCCCCGGAGCCTGCCAGACCCCTGGCTCTAGGAGGCTGCCCAGGGGCGCTGCCAACAGCCCCCAGGTGCTGGCTAGCCGCAGCAGCCGGCCACGGGGGAGCACACACACCTGCGGGTGTCCCCAGGCCGCACACATGGACTGCCCTGCGCTTCCCGGCGTTGCAAATAGGTCCCCCGGGAAGCCCCGCCCGCCCTAGGGGCTTGTCGGGCGGGGCCGACGCACGGTGGGTGAGTGGGGAGGGCTGCTGCTGCAACACACCCACTCCTGAAGCCCACTGGGGCGGTCCAAGGGCGAGGAGCTCGGAGCTCGGTCAGGGCTGTCCCAGCAGAACTTTTTGAGGGTGGACGGACACGCCTGCAGGCAATCAGGTGTTGCGGGCAGGCCCCGGGGGCAGGCCCTGATGAGTCCCCGAGCGCCACCTGGGTTCCTGCCACCACCCTTGGGCCGGGATGAGGTGCCACCTTGTGCGTAGAAGCCCTGCACACAGGCAAGAAGCCCCCCAGGCCAGCGGCGCACCCGACCCTGGAGCCCCCTGGCCGGATGCAGCCAAAGGGAACGGGGCTTCTGAGTTGGCAGGCCCCATTCCCGAAGCATCCACGGGCACTTCCCGAAGTGCTGACACCTGCTGCGCCTCAGCAGCCAGCCAACCTCCCTCTCTCTGGTCGGGCACTGCACGCCACACAGCCACTTGTGTCCCCTGTGTCCCTCCCTGGAGGCCGCAGCGCGTTTTGGGTTTTGGCGCGGACGGGCCCCTCTCGGCTTCCGTAGTCCATTTGCCCCCGGAGCCTGCCAGACCCTGGCTCTAGGAGGCTGCCCAGGGGCGCTGCCAACAGCCCCCAGGTGCTGGCTAGCCGCAGCAGCCGGCCACGGGGGAGAACACACACCTGCGGGTGTCCCCAGGCCGCACACACGGACTGCCCTGCGCTTCCCGGCGTTGCAAATAGGCACCAGGGAAGCACCGCCAGCCCTAGGGGCTTGTCGGGTGGGGCCGACGCAAGGTGGGTGAGTGGGGAGGGCTGCTGCTGGCACACACCCACTCCTGAAGCCCACTGGGGCGGTCCAAGGGCGAGGAGCTCGGAGCTCGGTCAGGGCTGTCCCAGCAGAACTTTTTGAGGGTGGACGGACACGCCCGCGGGCAATCAGGTGTTGCGGGCAGGCCCCGGGGGCAGGCCCTGCTGAGTCCCCGAGCGCCACCTGGGTTCCTGCCACCACCCTTGGGCCGGGATGAGGTGCCACCTTGTGCATAGAAGCCCTGCACACAGGCAAGAAGCCCCCCAGGCCCGCGGCGCACCCGACCCTGGAGCCCCCTGGCCGGATGCAGCCACAGGGAACGGGGGTTCTGAGTTGGCAGGCCCCATTCCCGAAGCATCCACGGGCACTTCCCGAAGGGCTGACACCTGCTGCGCCTCAGCAGCCAGCCAACCTCCCTCCCTCTGGTCGGGCACTGCAAGCCACACAGCCACTTGTGTCCCCTGTGTCCCTCCCTGGAGGCCGCAGCGCGTTTTGGGTTTTGGCGCGGACGGGCCCCTCTCGGCTTCCGTAGTCCATTTGCCCCCGGAGCCTGCCAGACCCCTGGCTCTAGGAGGCTGCCCAGGGGCGCTGCCAACAGCCCCCAGGTGCTGGCTAGCCGCAGCAGCCGGCCACGGGGGAGCAGACACACCTGCGGGTGTCCCCAGGCCGCACACACGGACTGCCCCGCGCTTCCTGGCGTTGCAAATAGGCCCCCCGGGAAACCCCGCCCGCCCTAGGGTCTTTTCGGGTGGGGCCGACGCACGGTGGTTGACTGGGGAGGGCTGCTGCTGGCACACACCCACTCCTGAAGCCCACTGGGGCGGTCCAAGGGCGAGGAGCTCGGAGCTCGGTCAGGGCTGTCCCAGCAGAACTTTTTGAGGGTGGACGGACACGCCCGCAGGCAATCAGGTGTTGCGGGCAGGCCCCGGGGGCTGGCCCTGCTGAGTCCCCGAGCGCCACCTGGGTTCCTGCCACCACCCTTGGGCCGGGAAGAGGTGCCACCTTGTGCGTAGAAGCCCTGCACACAGGCAAGAAGCCCCCCAGGCCCGCGGCGCACCCGACCCTGGAGCCCCCTGGCCGGATGCAGCCACAGGGAACGGGGGTTCTGAGTTGGCAGGCCCCATTCCCGAAGCATCCACGGGCACTTCCCGAAGGGCTGACACCTGCTGCGCCTCAGCAGCCAGCCAACCTCCCTCCCTCTGGTCGGGCACTGCACACCACACAGCCACTTGTGTCCCCTGTGTCCCTCCCTGGAGGCCGCAGCGCGTTTTGGGTTTTGGCGCGGACGGGCCCCTCTCGGCTTCCGTAGTCCATTTGCCCCCGGAGCCTGCCAGACCCCTGGCTCTAGGAGGCTGCCCAGGGGCGCTGCCAACAGCCCCCAGGTGCTGGCTAGCCGCAGCAGCCGGCCACGGGGGAGCACACACACCTGCGGGTGTCCCCAGGCCGCACACACGGACTGCCCCGCGCTTCCCGGCATTGCAAATAGGCCCCCCGGGAAGCCCCGCCCGCCCTAGGGGCTTGTCGGGTGGGGCCGACGCACGGTGGTTGACTGGGGAGGGCTGCTGCTGGCACACACCCACTCCTGAAGCCCACTGGGGCGGTCCAAGGGCGAGGAGCTCGGAGCTCGGTCAGGGCTGTCCCAGCAGAACTTTTTGAGGGTGGACGTACACGCCCGCGGGCAATCAGGTGTTGCAGGCAGGCCCCGGGGGCAGGCCCTGCTGAGTCCCCGAGCGCCACCTGGGTTCCTGCCACCACCCTTGGGCCGGGATGAGGTGCCACCTTGTGCGTAGAAGCCCTGCACACAGGCAAGAAGCCCCCCAGGCCCGCGGCGCACCCGACCCTGGAGCCCCCTGGCCGGATGCAGCCACAGGGAACGGGGGTTCTGAGTTGGCAGGCCCCATTCCCGAAGCATCCACGGGCACTTCCCGAAGGGCTGACACCTGCTGCGCCTCAGCAGCCAGCCAACCTCCCTCCCTCTGGTCGGGCACTGCAAGCCACACAGCCACTTGTGTCCCCTGTGTCCCTCCCTGGAGGCCGCAGCGCGTTTTGGGTTTTGGCGCGGACGGGCCCCTCTCGGCTTCCGTAGTCCATTTGCCCCCGGAGCCTGCCAGACCCCTGGCTCTAGGAGGCTGCCCAGGGGCGCTGCCAACAGCCCCCAGGTGCTGGCTAGCCGCAGCGGCCGGCCAGGGGGGAGCACACACACCTGCGGGTGTCCCCAGGCCACACACACGGACTGCCCCGCACTTCGCTGCGTTGCAAATAGGCCCCCAGGGAAGCCCCGCCCGCCTAGGGGCTTGTCGGGCGGGGCCGACGCACGGTGGGTGAGTGGGGAGGGCTGCTGCTGGCACACACCCACTCCTGAAGCCCACTGGGGCAGTCCAAGGGCGAGGAGCTCGGAGCTCGGTCAGGGCTGTCCCAGCAGAACTTTTTGAGGGTGGACGGAGACGCCAGCGGGCAATCAGGTGTTGCTGGCAGGCCCCGGGGGCAGGCCCTGCTGAGTCCCCGAGCGCCAGCTGGGTTCCTGCCACCACCCTTGGGCCGGGATGAGGTGCCACCTTGTGCGTAGAAGCCCTGCACACAGGCAAGAAGCCCCCCAGGCCCGCGGCGCACCCGACCCTGGAGACCCCTGGCCGGATGCAGCCACAGGGAACGGGGCTTCTGAGTTGGCAGGCCCCATTCCCGAAGCATCCACGGGCACTTCCCGAAGGGCTGACACCTGCTGCGCCTCAGCAGCCAGCCAACCTCCCTCCCTCTGGTTGTGCACTGCACGCCACACAGCCACTTGTGTCCCCTGTGTCCCTCCCTGGAGGCCGCAGCGCGTTTTGGGTTTTGGCGCGGACGGGCCCCTCTCGGCTTCCGTAGTCCATTTGCCCCCGGAGCCTGCCAGACCCCTGGCTCTAGGAGGCTGCCCAGGGGCGCTGCCAACAGCCCCCAGGTGCTGGCTAGCCGCAGCAGCCAGCCACGGGGGAGCACACACACCTGCGGGTGTCCCCAGGCCGCACACACGGACTGCCCCGTGCTTCCCGGCGTTGCAAATAGGTCCCCCGGGAAGCCCCGCCCGCCCTAGGGGCTTGTCGGGCGGGGCCGACGCACGGTGGGTGAGTGGGTAGGGCTGCTGCTGCAACACACCCACTCCTGAAGCCCACTGGGGCGGTCCAAGGGCGAGGAGCTCGGAGCTCGGTCAGGGCTGTCCCAGCAGAACTTTTTGAGGGTGGACGGACACGCCTGCAGGCAATCAGGTGTTGCGGGCAGGCCCCGGGGGCAGGCCCTGCTGAGTCCCCGAGCGCCACCTGGGTTCCTGCCACCACCCTTGGGCCGGGATGAGGTGCCACCTTGTGCGTAGAAGCCCTGCACACAGGCAAGAAGCCCCCCAGGCCCGCGGCGCACCCGACCCTGGAGCCCCCTGGCCGGATGCAGCCACAGGGAACGGGGCTTCTGAGTTGGCAGGCCCCATTCCCGAAGCATCCACGGGCACTTCCCGAAGGGCTGACACCTGCTGCGCCTCAGCAGCCAGCCAACCTCCCTCCCTCTGGTCGGGCACTGCACGCCACACAGCCACTTGTGTCCCCTGTGTCCCTCCCTGGAGGCCGCAGCGCGTTTTGGGTTTTGGCACGGACGGGCCCCTCTCGGCTTCCGTAGTCCATTTGCCCCCGGAGCCTGCCAGACCCCTGGCTCTAGGAGGCCGCCCAGGGGCGCTGCCAACAGCCCCCAGGTGCTGGCTAGCCGCAGCAGCCGGCCACGGGGGAGCACACACACCTGCGGGTGTCCCCAGGCCGCACACACGGACTGCCCCGCGCTTCCCGGCGCTGCAAATAGGTCCCCAGGGAAGCCCCGCCGGCCCTAGGGGCTTGTCGGGCGGGGCCGACGCATGGTGGGTGAGTGGGGAGGGCTGCTGCTGGCACACACCCACTCCTGAAGCCCACTGGGGCGGTCCAAGGGCGAGGAGCTCGGAGCTCGGTCAGGGCTGTCCCAGCAGAACTTTTTGAGGGTGGACGGACACGCCCGCGGGCAATCAGGTGTTGCGGGCAGGTCCCGGGGGCAGGCCCTGCTGAGTCCCCGAGCGCCACCTGGGTTCCTGCCACCACCCTTGGGCCGGGATGAGGTGCCACCTTGTGCGTAGAAGCCCTGCACACAGGCAAGAAGCCCCCCAGGCCCGCGGCACACCCGACCCTGGAGCCCCCTGGCCGGATGCAGCCACAGGGAACGGGGGTTCTGAGTTGGCAGGCCCCATTCCCGAAGCATCCACGGGCACTTCCCGAAGTGCTGACACCTGCTGCGCCTCAGCAGCCAGCCAACCTCCCTCTCTCTGGTCGGGCACTGCACGCCACACAGCCACTTGTGTCCCCTGTGTCCCTCCCTGGAGGCCGCAGCGCGTTTTGGGTTTTGGCGCGGATGGGCCCCTCTCGGCTTCCGTAGTCCATTTGCCCCCGGAGCCTGCCAGACCCCTGGCTCTAGGAGGCTGCCCAGGGGCACTGCCAACAGCCCCCAGGTGCTGGCTAGCCGCAGCAGCCGGCCACGGGGGAGCACACACACCTGCGGGTGTCCCCAGGCCGCACACACGGACTGCCCCGTGCTTCCCGGCGTTGCAAATAGGTCCCTCGGGAAGCCCCGCCCGCCCTAGGGGCTTGTCGGGTGGGGCCGACGCAAGGTGGTTGACTGGGGAGGTCTGCTGCTGCCACACACCCACTCCTGAAGCCCACTGGGGCGGTCCAAGTGCGAGGAGCTCGGAGCTCGGTCAGGGCTGTCCCAGCAGAAGTTTTTGAGGGTGGACGGACACGCCCGCGGGCAATCAGGTGTTGCGGGCAGGCCCCGGGGGCAGGCCCTGCTGAGTCCCCGAGCGCCACCTGGGTTCCTGCCACCACCCTTGGGCCGGGAAGAGGTGCCACCTTGTGCGTAGAAGCCTTGCACACAGGCAAGAAGCCCCCAAGGCCCGCGGTGCACCCGACCCTGGAGCCCCCTGGCCGGATGCAGCCACAGGGAACGGGGTTTCTGAGTTGGCAGGCCCCATTCCCGAAGCATCCACGGGCACTTCCCGAAGGGCTGACACCTGCTGCGCCTCAGCAGCCAGCCAACCTCCCTCCCTCTGGTCGGGCACTGCACGCCACACAGCCACTTGTGTCCCCTGTGTCCCTCCCTGGAGGCCGCAGCGCGTTTTGGGTTTTGGCGCGGACGGGCCCCTCTCGGCTTCCGTAGTCCATTTGCCCCCGGAGCCTGCCAGACCCCTGGCTCTAGGAGGCTGCCCAGGGGCGCTGCCAACAGCCCCCAGGTGCTGGCTAGCCGCCTTGGCCGGCCACGGGGGGAGCACACACACCTGCGGGTGTCCCCGGGTCGCACACACGAACTGCCCCGCGCTTCCTGGCGTTGCAAATAGGCCCCCCGGGAAGCCCCGCCCGCCCTAGGGGCTTGTCGGGTGGGGCCGACGCAAGGTGGTTGACTGGGGAGGGCTGCTGCTGGCACACACCCACTCCTGAAGCCCACTGCAGCGGTCCAAGGGCGAGGAGCTCGGAGCTCGGTCAGGGCTGTCCCAGCAGAACTTTTTGAGGGTGGACGGACACGCCCGCGGGCAATCAGGTGTTGCGGGCAGGCCCCGGGGGCAGGCCCTGCTGAGTCCCCGAGCACCACCTGGGTTCCTGCCACCACCCTTGGGCCGGGATGAGGTGCCACCTTGTGCGTAGAAGCCCTGCACACAGGCAAGAAGCCCCCCAGGCCCGCGGCGCACCCGACCCTGGAGCCCCCTGGCCGGATGCAGCCACAGGGAACGGGGGTTCTGAGTTGGCAGGCCCCATTCCCGAAGCATCCACGGGCACTTCCCGAAGGGCTGACACCTGCTGCGCCTCAGCAGCCAGCCAACCTCCCTCCCTCTGGTCGGGCACTGCAAGCCACACAGCCACTTGTGTCCCCTGTGTCCCTCCCTGGAGGCCGCAGCGCGTTTTGGGTTTTGGCGCGGACGGGCCCCTCTCGGCTTCCGTAGTCCATTTGCCCCCGGAGCCTGCCAGACCCCTGGCTCTAGGAGGCTGCCCAGGGGCGCTGCCAACAGCCCCCAGGTGCTGGCTAGCCGCCTCGGCCGGCCACGGGGGGAGCACACACACCTGCGGGTGTCCCCGGGCCGCACACACGAACTGCCCCGCGCTTCGCTGCGTTGCAAATAGGCCCCCCGGGAAGCCCCGCCCGCCTAGGGGCTTGTCGGGCGGGGCCGACGCACGGTGGGTGAGTAGGGAGGGCTGCTGCTGGCACACACCCACTCCTGAACCCCACTGGGGCGGTCCAAGGGCGAGGAGCTCGGAGCTCGGTCAGGGCTGTCCCAGCAGAACTTTTTGAGGGTGGACGGAGACGCCAGCGGGCAATCAGGTGTTGCGGGCAGGCCCCGGGGGCAGGCCCTGCTGAGTCCCCGAGCGCCAGCTGGGTTCCTGCCACCACCCTTGGGCCGGGATGAGGTGCCACCTTGTGCGTAGAAGCCCTGCACACAGGCAAGAAGCCCCCCAGGCCCGCGGCGCACCCGACCCTGGAGCCCCCTGGCCGGATGCAGCCACAGGGAACGGGGCTTCTGAGTTGGCAGGCCCCATTCCCGAAGCATCCACGGGCACTTCCCGAAGGGCTGACACCTGCTGCGCCTCAGCAGCCAGCCAACCTCCCTCCCTCTGGTTGTGCACTGCACGCCACACAGCCACTTGTGTCCCCTGTGTCCCTCCCTGGAGGCCGCAGCGCGTTTTGGGTTTTGGCGCGGACGGGCCCCTCTCGGCTTCCGTAGTCCATTTGCCCCCGGAGCCTGCCAGACCCCTGGCTCTAGGAGGCTGCCCAGGGGCGCTGCCAACAGCCCCCAGGTGCTGGCTAGCCGCAGCAGCCAGCCACGGGGGAGCACACACACCTGCGGGTGTCCCCAGGCCGCACACATGGACTGCCCTGCGCTTCCCGGCGTTGCAAATAGGTCCCCCGGGAAGCCCCGCCCGCCCTAGGGGCTTGTCGGGCAGGGCCGACGCACGGTGGGTGAGTGGGTAGGGCTGCTGCTGCAACACACCCACTCCTGAAGCCCACTGGGGCGGTCCAAGGGCGAGGAGCTCGGAGCTCGGTCAGGGCTGTCCCAGCAGAACTTTTTGAGGGTGGACGGACACGCCTGCAGGCAATCAGGTGTTGCGGGCAGGCCCCGGGGGCAGGCCCTGCTGAGTCCCTGAGCGCCACCTGGGTTCCTGCCACCACCCTTGGGCCGGGATGAGGTGCCACCTTGTGCGTAGAAGCCCTGCACACAGGCAAGAAGCCCCCCAGGCCCGCGGCGCACCCGACCCTGGAGCCCCCTGGCCGGATGCAGCCACAGGGAACGGGGCTTCTGAGTTGGCAGGCCCCATTCCCGAAGCATCCACGGGCACTTCCCGAAGGGCTGACACCTGCTGCGCCTCAGCAGCCAGCCAACCTCCCTCCCTCTGGTCGGGCACTGCACGCCACACAGCCACTTGTGTCCCCTGTGTCCCTCCCTGGAGGCCGCAGCGCGTTTTGGGTTTTGGCACGGACGGGCCCCTCTCGGCTTCCGTAGTCCATTTGCCCCCGGAGCCTGCCAGACCCCTGGCTCTAGGAGGCCGCCCAGGGGCGCTGCCAACAGCCCCCAGGTGCTGGCTAGCCGCAGCAGCCGGCCACGGGGGAGCACACACACCTGCGGGTGTCCCCAGGCCGCACACACGGACTGCCCCGCGCTTCCCGGCGTTGCAAATAGGTCCCCAGGGAAGCCCCGCCGGCCCTAGGGGCTTGTCGGGCGGGGCCGACGCATGGTGGGTGAGTGGGGAGGGCTGCTGCTGGCACACACCCACTCCTGAAGCCCACTGGGGCGGTCCAAGGGCGAGGAGCTCGGAGCTCGGTCAGGGCTGTCCCAGCAGAACTTTTTGAGGGTGGACGGACACGCCCGCGGGCAATCAGGTGTTGCGGGCAGGCCCCGGGGGCAGGCCCTGCTGAGTCCCCGAGCGCCACCTGGGTTCCTGCCACCACCCTTGGGCCGGGATGAGGTGCCACCTTGTGTGTAGAAGCCCTGCACACAGGCAAGAAGCCCCCCAGGCCCGCGGCACACCCGACCCTGGAGCCCCCTGGCCGGATGCAGCCACAGGGAACGGGGGTTCTGAGTTGGCAGGCCCCATTCCCGAAGCATCCACGGGCACTTCCCGAAGTGCTGACACCTGCTGCGCCTCAGCAGCCAGCCAACCTCCCTCTCTCTGGTCGGGCACTGCACGCCACACAGCCACTTGTGTCCCCTGTGTCCCTCCCTGGAGGCCGCAGCGCGTTTTGGGTTTTGGCGCGGACGGGCCCCTCTCGGCTTCCGTAGTCCATTTGCCCCCGGAGCCTGCCAGACCCCTGGCTCTAGGAGGCTGCCCAGGGGCGCTGCCAACAGCCCCCAGGTGCTGGCTAGCCGCAGCAGCCGGCCACGGGGGAGCACACACACCTGCGGGTGTCCCCAGGCCGCACACACGGACTGCCCCGTGCTTCCCGGCGTTGCAAATAGGTCCCTCGGGAAGCCCCGCCCGCCCTAGGGGCTTGTCGGGTGGGGCCGACGCAAGGTGGTTGACTGGGGAGGTCTGCTGCTGCCACACACCCACTCCTGAAGCCCACTGGGGCGGTCCAAGGGCGAGGAGCTCGGAGCTCGGTCAGGGCTGTCCCAGCAGAAGTTTTTGAGGGTGGACGGACACGCCCGCGGGCAATCAGGTGTTGCGGGCAGGCCCCGGGGGCAGGCCCTGCTGAGTCCCCGAGCGCCACCTGGGTTCCTGCCACCACCCTTGGGCCGGGAAGAGGTGCCACCTTGTGCGTAGAAGCCTTGCACACAGGCAAGAAGCCCCCAAGGCCCGCGGCGCACCCGACCCTGGAGCCCCCTGGCCGGATGCAGCCACAGGGAACGGGGTTTCTGAGTTGGCCGGCCCCATTCCCGAAGCATCCACGGGCACTTCCCGAAGGGCTGACACCTGCTGCGCCTCAGCAGCCAGCCAACCTCCCTCCCTCTGGTCGGGCACTGCACGCCACACAGCCACTTGTGTCCCCTGTGTCCCTCCCTGGAGGCCGCAGCGCGTTTTGGGTTTTGGCGCGGACGGGCCCCTCTCGGCTTCCGTAGTCCATTTGCCCCCGGAGCCTGCCAGACCCCTGGCTCTAGGAGGCTGCCCAGGGGCGCTGCCAACAGCCCCCAGGTGCTGGCTAGCCGCCTCAGCCGGCCACGGGGGGAGCACACACACCTGCGGGTGTCCCCGGGCCGCACACACGAACTGCCCCGCGCTTCCCGGCGTTGCAAATATGCGCCCCGGGAAGCCCCGCCCGCCCTAGGGGCTTGTCGGGTGGGGCCGACGCAAGGTGGTTGACTGGGGAGGGCTGCTGCTGGCACACACCCACTCCTGAAGCCCACTGGGGCGGTCCAAGGGCGAGGAGCTCGGAGCTCGGTCAGGGCTGTCCCAGCAGAACTTTTTGAGGGTGGACGGACATGCCCGCAGGCAATCAGGTGTTGTGGGCAGGCCCCGGGGGCAGGCCCTGCTGAGTCCCCGAGCGCACCTGGGTTCCTGCCACCACCCTTGGGCCGGGATGAGGTGCCACCTTGTGCGTAGAAGCCCTGCACACAGGCAAGAAGCCCCCCAGGCCCGCGGCGCACCCGACCCTGGAGCCCCCTGGCCGGATGCAGCCACAGGGAACGGGGGTTCTTTGTTGGCAGGCCCCATTCCCGAAGCATCCACGGGCACTTCCCGAAGGGCTGACACCTGCTGCGCCTCAGCAGCCAGCCAACCTCCCTCCCTCTGGTCGGGCACTGCACGCCACACAGCCACTTGTGTCCCCTGTGTCCCTCCCTGGAGGCCGCAGCGCATTTTGGGTTTTGGCGCAGACGGGTCCCTCTCGGCTTCCGTAGTCCATTTGTCCCCGGAGCCTGCCAGACCCCTGGCTCTAGGAGGCTGCCCAGGGGCGCTGCCAACAGCCCCCAGGTGCTGGCTAGCCGCAGCAGCCGGCCACGGGGGAGCACACACACCTGCGGGTGTCCCCAGGCCGCACACACGGACTGCCCCGCTCTTCCCGGCGTTGCAAATAGGTCCCCCGGGAAGCCCCGCCGGCCTTAGGGGCTTGTCGGGCGGGGCCGACACACGGTGGTTGAGTGGGGAGGGCTGCTGCTGGCACACACCCACTCCTGAAGCCCACTGGGGCGGTCCAAGGGCGAGGAGCTCGGAGCTCGGTCAGGGCTGTCCCAGCAGAACTTTTTGAGGGTGGACGGACACGCCCGCGGGCAATCAGGTGTTGCGGGCAGGTCCCGGGGGCAGGCCCTGCTGAGTCCCCGAGCGCCACCTGGGTTCCTGCCACCACCCTTGGGCCGGGATGAGGTGCCACCTTGTGCGTAGAAGCCCTGCACACAGGCAAGAAGCCCCCCAGGCCCGCGGCACACCCGACCCTGGAGCCCCCTGGCCGGATGCAGCCACAGGGAACGGGGGTTCTGAGTTGGCAGGCCCCATTCCCGAAGCATCCACGGGCACTTCCCGAAGGGCTGACACCTGCTGCGCCTCAGCAGCCAGCCAACCTCCCTCCCTCTGGTCGGGCACTGCAAGCCACACAGCCACTTGTGTCCCCTGTGTCCCTCCCTGGAGGCCGCAGCGCGTTTTGGGTTTTGGCGCGGACGGGCCCCTCTCGGCTTCCGTAGTCCATTTGCCCCCGGAGCCTGCCAGACCCCTGGCTCTAGGAGGCTGCCCAGGGGCGCTGCCAACAGCCCCCAGGTGCTGGCTAGCCGCCTCGGCCGGCCACGGGGGGAGCACACACACCTGCGGGTGTCCCCGGGCCGCACACACGAACTGCCCCGCGCTTCGCTGCGTTGCAAATAGGCCCCCCGGGAAGCCCCGCCCGCCTAGGGGCTTGTCGGGCGGGGCCGACGCACGGTGGGTGAGTGGGGAGGGCTGCTGCTGGCACACACCCACTCCTGAAGCCCACTGGGGCGGTCCAAGGGCGAGGAGCTCGGAGCTCGGTCAGGGCTGTCCCAGCAGAACTTTTTGAGGGTGGACGGAGACGCCAGCGGGCAATCAGGTGTTGCGGGCAGGCCCCGGGGGCAGGCCCTGCTGAGTCCCCGAGCGCCACCTGGGTTCCTGCCACCACCCTTGGGCCGGGAAGAGGTGCCACCTTGTGCGTAGAAGCCTTGCACACAGGCAAGAAGCCCCCAAGGCCCGCGGCGCACCCGACCCTGGAGCCCCCTGGCCGGATGCAGCCACAGGGAACGGGGTTTCTGAGTTGGCAGGCCCCATTCCCGAAGCATCCACGGGCACTTCCCGAAGGGCTGACACCTGCTGCGCCTCAGCAGCCAGCCAACCTCCCTCCCTCTGGTCGGGCACTGCACGCCACACAGCCACTTGTGTCCCCTGTGTCCCTCCCTGGAGGCCGCAGCGCGTTTTGGGTTTTGGCGCGGACGGGCCCCTCTCGGCTTCCGTAGTCCATTTGCCCCCGGAGCCTGCCAGACCCCTGGCTCTAGGAGGCTGCCCAGGGGCGCTGCCAACAGCCCCCAGGTGCTGGCTAGCCGCCTCAGCCGGCCACGGGGGGAGCACACACACCTGCGGGTGTCCCCGGGCCGCACACACGAACTGCCCCGCGCTTCCCGGTGTTGCAAATATGCGCCCCGGGAAGCCCCGCCCGCCCTAGGGGCTTGTCGGGTGGGGCCGACGCAAGGTGGTTGACTGGGGAGGGCTGCTGCTGGCACACACCCACTCCTGAAGCCCACTGGGGCGGTCCAAGGGCGAGGAGCTCGGAGCTCGGTCAGGGCTGTCCCAGCAGAACTTTTTGAGGGTGGACGGACACGCCCGCAGGCAATCAGGTGTTGTGGGCAGGCCCCGGGGGCAGGCCCTGCTGAGTCCCCGAGCGCCACCTGGGTTCCTGCCACCACCCTTGGGCCGGGATGAGGTGCCACCTTGTGCGTAGAAGCCCTGCACACAGGCAAGAAGCCCCCCAGGCCCGCGGCGCACCCGACCCTGGAGCCCCCTGGCCGGATGCAGCCACAGGGAACGGGGGTTCTTTGTTGGCAGGCCCCATTCCCGAAGCATCCACGGGCACTTCCCGAAGGGCTGACACCTGCTGCGCCTCAGCAGCCAGCCAACCTCCCTCCCTCTGGTCGGGCACTGCACGCCACACAGCCACTTGTGTCCCCTGTGTCCCTCCCTGGAGGCCGCAGCGCATTTTGGGTTTTGGCGCAGACGGGCCCCTCTCGGCTTCCGTAGTCCATTTGTCCCCGGAGCCTGCCAGACCCCTGGCTCTAGGAGGCTGCCCAGGGGCGCTGCCAACAGCCCCCAGGTGCTGGCTAGCCGCAGCAGCCGGCCACGGGGGAGCACACACACCTGCGGGTGTCCCCAGGCCGCACACACGGACTGCCCCGCTCTTCCCGGCGTTGCAAATGGGTCCCCCGGGAAGCCCCGCCGGCCTTAGGGGCTTGTCGGGCGGGGCCGACACACGGTGGTTGAGTGGGGAGGGCTGCTGCTGGCACACACCCACTCCTGAAGCCCACTGGGGCGGTCCAAGGGCGAGGAGCTCGGAGCTCGGTCAGGGCTGTCCCAGCAGAACTTTTTGAGGGTGGACGGACACGCCCGCGGGCAATCAGGTGTTGCGGGCAGGCCCCGGGGGCAGGCCCTGCTGAGTCCCCGAGCGCCACCTGGGTTCCTGCCACCACCCTTGGGCCGGGATGAGGTGCCACCTTGTGCGTAGAAGCCCTGCACACAGGCAAGAAGCCCCCCAGGCCCGCGGCGCACCCGACCCTGGAGCCCCCTGGCCGGATGCAGCCACAGGGAACGGGGCTTCTGAGTTGGCAGGCCCCATTCCCGAAGCATCCACGGGCACTTCCCGAAGGGCTGACACCTGCTGCGCCTCAGCAGCCAGCCAACCTCCCTCCCTCTGGTCGGGCACTGCACGCCACACAGCCACTTGTGTCCCCTGTGTCCCTCCCTGGAGGCCGCAGCGCGTTTTGGGTTTTGGTGCGGACGGGCCCCTCTCGGCTTCCGTAGTCCATTTGCCCCCGGAGCCTGCCAGACCCCTGGCTCTAGGAGGCTGCCCAGGGGCGCTGCCAACAGCCCCCAGGTGCTGGCTAGCCGCAGCAGCCGGCCACGGGGGAGCACACACACCTGCGGGTGTCCCCAGGCCGCACACACGGACTGCCCCGCGCTTCCCGGCGTTGCAAATAGGTCCCCCGGGAAGCCCCGCCGGCCCTAGGGACTTGTCGGGCGGGGCCGACACACGGTGGGTGAGTGGGGAGGGCTGCTGCTGGCACACACCCACTCCTGAAGCCCACTGGGGCGGTCCAAGGGCGAGGAGCTCGGAGCTCGGTCAGGGCTGTCCCAGCAGAACTTTTGGAGGGTGGACGGACACGCCCGCGGGCAATCAGGTGTTGCGGGGAGGCCCCGGGGGCAGGCCCTGCTGAGTCCCCGAGTGCCACCTGGGTTCCTGCCACCACCCTTGGGCCGGGATGAGGTGCCACCTTGTGCGTAGAAGCCCTGCACACAGGCAAGAAGCCCCCCAGGCCCGCGGCGCACCCGACCCTGGAGCCCCCTGGCCGGATGCAGCCACAGGGAACGGGGTTTCTTTGTTGGCAGGCCCCATTCCCGAAGCATCCACAAGCACTTCCCGAAGGGCTGACACCTGCTGCGCCTCAGCAGCCAGCCAACCTCCCTCCCTCTGGTCGGGCACTGCAAGCCACACAGCCACTTGTGTCCCCTGTGTCCCTCCCTGGAGGCCGCAGCGCGTTTTGGGTTTTGGCGCGGACGGGCCCCTCTCGGCTTCCGTAGTCCATTTGCCCCCGGAGCCTGCCAGACCCCTGGCTCTAGGAGGCTGCCCAGGGGCGCTGCCAACAGCCCCCAGGTGCTGGCTAGCCGCAGCGGCCGGCCACGGGGGGAGCACACACACCTGCGGGTGTCCCCGGGCCGCACACACGAACTGCCCCGCGCTTCCTGGCGTTACAAATAGGCCTCCCGGGAAGCCCCGCCCGCCCTAGGGGCTTGTCGGGTGGGGCCGACGCAAGGTGGTTGACTGGGGAGGGCTGCTGCTGGCACACACCCACTCCTGAAGCCCACTGGGGCGGTCCAAGGGCGAGGAGCTCGGAGCTCGGTCAGGGCTGTCCCAGCAGAACTTTTTGAGGGTGGACGGACACGCCCGCAGGCATTCAGGTGTTGCGGGCTGGCCCCGGGGGCAGGCCCTGCTGAGTCCCCGAGCGCCACCTGGGTTCCTGCCACCACCCTTAGGCCGGGATGAGGTGCCACCTTGTGCGTAGAAGCCCTGCACACAGGCAAGAAGCCCCCCAGGCCCGCGGCGCACCCGACCCTGGAGCCCCCTGGCCGGATGCAGCCACAGGGAACGGGGGTTCTTTGTTGGCAGGCCCCATTCCCGAAGCATCCACGGGTACTTCCCGAAGGGCTGACACCTGCTGCGCCTCAGCAGCCAGCCAACCTCCCTCCCTCTGGTCGGGCACTGCAAGCCACACAGCCACTTGTGTCCCCTGTGTCCCTCCCTGGAGGCCACAGCGCATTTTGGGTTTTGGCGCGGACGGGCCCCTCTCGGCTTCCGTAGTCCATTTGCCCCCGGAGCCTGCCAGACCCCTGGCTCTAGGAGGCTGCCCAGGGGCGCTGCCAACAGCCCCCAGGTGCTGGCTAGCCGCCTCGGCCGGCCACGGGGGGAGCACACACACCTGCGGGTGTCCCCGGGCCGCACACACGAACTGCCCCGCGCTTCCCGGCGTTGCAAATAGGCCCCCCGGGAAGCCCCGCCCGCCCTAGGGGCTTGTCGGGTGGGGCCGACGCAAGGTGGTTGACTGGGGAGGGCTGCTGCTGGCACACACCCACTCCTGAAGCCCACTGGGGCGGTCCAAGGGCGAGGAGCTCGGAGCTCGGTCAGGGCTGTCCCAGCAGAACTTTATGAGGGTGGACGGACACGCCCGCAGGCAATCAGGTGTTGCGGGCAGGCCCCGGGGGCAGGCCCTGCTGAGTCCCCGAGCGCCACCTGGGTTCCTGCCACCACCCTTGGGCCGGGATGAGGTGCCACCTTGTGCGTAGAAGCCCTGCACACAGGCAAGAAGCCCCCCAGGCCCGCGGCGCACCCGACCCTGGAGCCCCCTGACCGGATGCAGCCACAGGGAACGGGGGTTCTGAGATGGCAGGCCCCATTCCCGAAGCATCCACGGGCACTTCCCGAAGGGCTGACACCTGCTGCGCCTCAGCAGCCAGCCAACCTCCCTCCCTCTGGTCGGGCACTGCAAGCCACACAGCCACTTGTGTCCCCTGTGTCCCTCCCTGGAGGCCGCAGCGCGTTTTGGGTTTTGGCGCGGACGGGCCCCTCTCGGCTTCCGTAGTCCATTTGCCCCCGGAGCCTGCCAGACCCCTGGCTCTAGGAGGCTGCCCAGGGGCGCTGCCAACAGCCCCCAGGTGCTGGCTAGCCAAAGCAGCCGGCCACGGGGGAGCACACACACCTGCGGTGTCCCCAGGCCGCACACACGGACTGCACCGCGCTTCCCGGCGTTGCAAATAGGTCCCCCAGGAAGCCCCGCAGGCCCTAGGGGCTTGTCGGGCGGGGCCGACACACGGTGGGTGAGTGGGGAGGGCTGCTGCTGGCACACACCCACTCCTGAAGCCCACTGGGGCGGTCCAAGGGCGAGGAGCTCGGAGCTCGGAGCTCGGTCAGGGCTGTCCCAGCAGAAGTTTTTGAGGGTGGACGGACACGCCCGCGGGCAATCAGGTGTTGCAGGCAGGCCCCGGGGGCAGGCCCTGCTGAGTCCCCGAGCGCCACCTGGTTTCCTGCCACCACCCTTGGGCCGGGATGAGGTGCCACCTTGTGCGTAGAAGCCCTGCATACAGGCAAGAAGCCCCCCAGGCCCGCGGCGCACCCGACCCTGGAGCCCCCTGGCCGGATGCAGCCACAGGGAACGGGGGTTCTGAGTTGGCAGGCCCCATTCCCGAAGCATCCACGGGCACTTCCCGAAGGGCTGACACCTGCTGCGCCTCAGCAGCCAGCCAACCTCCCTCCCTCTGGTCGGGCACTGCAAGCCACACAGCCACTTGTGTCCCCTGTGTCCCTCCCTGGAGGCCGCAGCGCGTTTTGGGTTTTGGCGCGGAAGGGCCCCTCTCGGCTTCCATAGTCCATTTGCCCCCGGAGCCTGACAGACCCTGGCTCTAGGAGGCTGCCCAGAGGCGCTGCCAACAGCCCCCAGGTGCTGGCTAGCCGCCTCGGCCGGCCACGGGGGGAGCACACACACCTGCGGGTGTCCCCGGGCCGCACACAAGAACTGCCCCGCGCTTCCTGGCGTTGCAAATAGCCCCCCCGGGAAGCCCCGCCCGCCCTAGGGGCTTGTCGGGTGGGGCCGACGCACGGTGGTTGACTGGGGAGGGCTGCTGCTGGCACACACCCACTCCTGAAGCCCTCTGGGGCGGTCCAAGGGCGAGGAGCTCGGAGCTCGGTCAGGGCTGTCCCAGCAGAACTTTTTGAGGGTGGACGGACACGCCCGCAGGCAATCAGGTGTTGCGGGCAGGCCCCGGGGGCAGGCCCTGCTGAGTCCCCGAGCGCCACCTGGGTTCCTGCCACCACCCTTGGGCCGGGATGAGGTGCCAACTTGTGCGTAGAAGCCCTGCACACAGGCAAGAAGCCCCCCAGGCCCGCGGCGCACCCGACCCTGGAGCCCCCTGGCCGGATGCAGCCACAGGGAACGGGGGTTCTGAGTTGGCAGGCCCCATTCCCGAAGCATCCACGGGCACTTCCCGAAGGGCTGACACCTGCTGCGCCTCAGCAGCCAGCCAACCTCCCTCCCTCTGGTCGGGCACTGCAAGCCACACAGCCACTTGTGTCCCCTGTGTCCCTCCCTGGAGGCCGCAGCGCGTTTTGGGTTTTGGCGCGGGCGGGCCCCTCTCGGCTTCCGTAGTCCATTTGTCCCCGGAGCCTGCCAGACCCCTGGCTCTAGGAGGCTGCCCAGGGGCGCTGCCAACAGCCCCCAGGTGCTGGCTAGCCGCCTCGGCCGGCCACGGGGGGAGCACACACACCTGCGGGTGTCCCCGGGCCGCACACAAGAACTGCCCCGCGCTTCCTGGCGTTGCAAATAGCCCCCCCGGGAAGCCCCGCCCGCCCTAGGGGCTTGTCGGGTGGGGCCGACGCACGGTGGTTGACTGGGGAGGGCTGCTGCTGGCACACACCCACTCCTGAAGCCCTCTGGGGCGGTCCAAGGGCGAGGAGCTCGGAGCTCGGTCAGGGCTGTCCCAGCAGAACTTTTTGAGGGTGGACGGACACGCCCGCAGGCAATCAGGTGTTGCGGGCAGGCCCCGGGGGCAGGCCCTGCTGAGTCCCCGAGCGCCACCTGGGTTCCTGCCACCACCCTTGGGCCGGGATGAGGTGCCAACTTGTGCGTAGAAGCCCTGCACACAGGCAAGAAGCCCCCCAGGCCCGCGGCGCACCCGACCCTGGAGCCCCCTGGCCGGATGCAGCCACAGGGAACGGGGGTTCTGAGTTGGCAGGCCCCATTCCCGAAGCATCCACGGGCACTTCCCGAAGGGCTGACACCTGCTGCGCCTCAGCAGCCAGCCAACCTCCCTCCCTCTGGTCGGGCACTGCAAGCCACACAGCCACTTGTGTCCCCTGTGTCCCTCCCTGGAGGCCGCAGCGCGTTTTGGGTTTTGGCGCGGGCGGGCCCCTCTCGGCTTCCGTAGTCCATTTGTCCCCGGAGCCTGCCAGACCCCTGGCTCTAGGAGGCTGCCCAGGGGCGCTGCCAACAGCCCCCAGGTGCTGGCTAGCCGCCTCGGCCGGCCACGGGGGGAGCACACACACCTGCGGGTGTCCCCAGGCCGCACACACGAACTGCCCCGTGCTTCCTGGCGTTGCAAATAGGCCCCCCGGGAAGCCCCGCCCACCCTAGGGGCTTGTCGGGTGGGGCCGACGCAAGGTGGTTGACTGGGGAGGGCTGCTGCTGGCACACACCCACTCCTGAAGCCCACTGGGGCGGTCCAAGGGCGAGGAGCTCGGAGCTCGGTCAGGGCTGTCCCAGCAGAACTTTTTGAGGGTGGACGGACACGCCCGCAGGCAATCAGGTGTTGCGGGCAGGCCCCGGGGGCAGGCCCTGCTGAGTCCCCGAGCGCCACCTGGGTTCCTGCCACCACCCTTGGGCCGGGATGAGGTGCCACCTTGTGCGTAGAAGCCCTGCACACAGGCAAGAAGCCCCCCAGGCCCGCGGCGCACCCGACCCTGGAGCCCCCTGGCCGGATGCAGCCACAGGGAACAGGGGTTCTGAGTTGGCAGGCCCCATTCCCGAAGCATCCACGGGCACTTCCCGAAGGGCTGACACCTGCTGCGCCTCAGCAGCCAGCCAACCTCCCTCCCTCTGGTCGGGCACTGCAAGCCACACAGCCACTTGTGTCCCCTGTGTCCCTCCCTGGAGGCCGCAGCGCGTTTTGGGTTTTGGCGCGGACGGGCCCCTCTCGGCTTCCGTAGTCCATTTGCCCCCGGAGCCTGCCAGACCCCTGGATCTAGGAGGCTGCCCAGGGGCGCTGCCAACAGCCCCCAGATGCTGGCTAGCCGCAGCAGCCGGCCACGGGGGAGCACACACACCTGCGGGTGTCCCCAGGCCGCACACACGGACTGCCCCGCGCTTCCCGGCGTTGCAAATAGGTCCCCCGGGAAGCCACACCGGCCCTAGGGGCTTCTCGGGCGGGGCCGACACACGGTGGGTGAGTGGGGAGGGCTGCTGCTGGCACACACCCACTCCTGAAGCCCACTGGGGCGGTCCAAGGGCGAGGAGCTCGGAGCACAGTCAGGGCTGTCCCAGCAGAACTTTTTGAGGGTGGACGGACACGCCCGCGGGCAATCAGGTGTTGCGGGCAGGCCCCGGGGGCAGGCCCTGCTGAGTCCCCGAGCGCCACCTGGGTTCCTGCCACCACCCTTGGGCCGGGATGAGGTGCCACCTTGTGCGTAGAAGCCCTGCACACAGGCAAGAAGCCCCCCAGGCCCGCGGCGCACCCGACCCTGGAGCCCCCTGGCCGGATGCAGCCACAGGGAACGGGGGTTCTGAGTTGGCAGGCCCCATTCCCGAAGCATCCACGGGCACTTCCCGAAGGGCTGACACCTGCTGCGCCTCAGCAGCCAGCCAACCTCCCTCCCTCTGGTCGGGCACTGCACACCACACAGCCACTTGTGTCCCCTGTGTCCCTCCCTGGAGGCCGCAGCGCGTTTTGGGTTTTGGCGCGGACGGGCCCCTCTCGGCTTCCGTAGTCCATTTGCCCCCGGAGCCTGCCAGACCCCTGGCTCTAGGAGGCTGCCCAGGGGTGCTGCCAACAGCCCCCAGGTGCTGGCTAGCCGCAGCGGCCGGCCACGGGGGGAGCACACACACCTGCGGGTGTCCCCGGGCCGCACACACGAACTGCCCCGCGCTTCCTGGCGTTGCAAATAGGCCCCCCGGGAAGCCCCGCCCGCCCTAGGGGCTTGTCGGGTGGGGCCGACACAAGGTGGTTGACTGGGGAGGGCTGCTGCTGGCACACACCCACTCCTGAAGCCCACTGGGGCGGTCCAAGGGCGAGGAGCTCGGAGCTCGGTCAGGGCTGTCCCAGCAGAACTTTTGGAGGGTGGACGGACACGCCCGCGGGCAATCAGGTGTTCTGGGCAGGCCCCGGGGGCAGGCCCTGCTGAGTCCCCGAGCGCCACCTGGGTTCCTGCCACCACCCTTGGGCCGGGATGAGGTGCCACCTTGTGCGTAGAAGCCCTGCACACAGGCAAGAAGCCCCCCAGGCCCGCGGCGCACCCGACCCTGGAGCCCCCTGGCCGGATGCAGCCACAGGGAACGGGGCTTCTGAGTTGGCAGGCCCCATTCCCGAAGCATCCACGGGCACTTCCCGAAGGGCTGACACCTGCTGCGCCTCAGCAGCCAGCCAACCTCCCTCCCTCTGGTCGGGCACTGCACGCCACACAGCCACTTGTGTCCCCTGTGTCCCTCCCTGGAGGCCGCAGCGCGTTTTGGGTTTTGGTGCGGACGGGCCCCTCTCGGCTTCCGTAGTCCATTTGCCCCCGGAGCCTGCCAGACCCCTGGCTCTAGGAGGCTGCCCAGGGGCGCTGCCAACAGCCCCCAGGTGCTGGCTAGCCGCAGCAGCCGGCCAGGGGGGAGCACACACACCTGCGGGTGTCCCCAGGCCGCACACACGGACTGCCCCGCGCTTCCCGGCGTTGCAAATAGGTCCCCCGGGAAGCCCCGCCGGCCCTGGGGGCTTGTCGGGTGGGGCCGACGCACGGTGGTTGACTGGGGAGGGCTGCTGCTGGCACACACCCACTCCTGAAGCTCACTGGGGCGGTCCAAGGGCGAGGAGCTCGGAGCTCGGTCAGGGCTATCCCAGCAGAACTTTTTGAGGGTGGACGGACACGCCCGCGGGCAATCAGGTGTTGCGCGCAGGCCCCGGGGGCAGGCCCTGCTGAGTCCCCGAGCGCCACCTGGGTTCCTGCCACCACCCTTGGGCCGGGAAGAGGTGCCACCTTGTGCGTAGATGCCCTGCACACAGGCAAGAACCCCCCCAGGCCCGAGGCTCACCCGACCCTGGAGCCCCCTGGCCGGATGCAGCCACAGGGAACGGGGGTTCTTTGTTGGCAGGCCCCATTCCCGAAGCATCCACGGGCACTTCCCGAAGGGCTGACACCTGCTGCGCCTCAGCAGCCAGCCAACCTCCAACCCTCTGGTCGGGCACTGCAAGCCACACAGCCACTTGTGTCCCCTGTGTCCCTCCCTGGAGGCCGCAGCGCGTTTTGGGTTTTGGCGCGGACGGGCCCCTCTCGGCTTCCGTAGTCCATTTGCCCCCGGAGCCTGCCAGACCCCTGGCTCTAGGAGGCTGCCCAGGGGCGCTGCCAACAGCCCCCAGGTGCTGGCTAGCCGCAGCAGCGGGCCACGGGGGAGCACACACACCTGCGGGTGTCCCCAGGCCGCACACACGGACTGCCCCGCGCTTCCCGGCGTGGCAAATAGGCCCCCCGGGAAGCCCCGCCGGCCCTAGGGGCTTGTCGGGCGGAGCCGACACACGGGGGGTGAGTGGGGAGGGCTGCTGCTGGCACACACCCACTCCTGAAGCCCACTGGGGCGGTCCAAGGGCGAGGAGCTCGGAGCTCGGTCAGGGCTGTCCCAGCAGAACTTTTTGAGGGTGGACGGACACAGCCGCGGGCAATCAGGTGTTGCGGGCAGTCCTCGGGGGCAGGCCCTGCTGAGTCCCCGAGCGCCACCTGGGTTCCTGCCACCACCCTTGGGCCGGGATGAGGTGCCACCTTGTGCGTAGAAGCCCTGCACACAGGCAAGAAGCCCCCCAGGCCCGCGGCGCACCCGACCCTGGAGACCCCTGGCCGGATGCAGCCACAGGGAACGGGGCTTCTGAGTTGGCAGGCCCCATTCCCGAAGCATCCACGGGCACTTCCCGAAGGGCTGACACCTGCTGCGCCTCAGCAGCCAGCCAACCTCCCTCCCTCTGGTCGGGCACTGCACGCCACACAGCCACTTGTGTCCCCTGTGTCCCTCCCTGGAGGCCGCAGCGCATTTTGGGTTTTGGCACAGACGGGCCCCTCTCGGCTTCCGTAGTCCATTTGTCCCCGGAGCCTGCCAGACCCCTGGCTCTAGGAGGCTGCCCAGGGGCGCTGCCAACAGCCCCCAGGTGCTGGCTAGCCGCAGCAGCCGGCCATGGGGGAGCACACAAAACTGCGGGTGTCCCCAGGCCGCACACACGGACTGCCCCGCGCTTCCCGGCGTTGCAAATAGGTCCCCCGGGAAGCCCCGCCGGCCCTAGGGTCTTGTCGGGCGGGGCCGACACACGGTGGGTGAGTGGGGAGGGCTGCTGCTGGCACACACCCACTCCTGAAGCCCACTGGGGCGGTCCAAGGGTGAGGAGCTCGGAGCTCGGTCAGGGCTGTCCCAGCAGAACTTTTTGAGGGTGGACGGACACGCCCGCGGGCAATCAGGTGTTGCGGGCAGGCCCCGGGGGCAGGCCCTGCTGAGTCCCCGAGCGCCACCTGGGTTCCTGCCACCACCCTTGGGCCGGGATGAGGTGCCACCTTGTGCGTAGAAGCCCTGCACACAGGCAAGAAGCCCCCAGGCCCGCGGCGCACCCGACCCTGGAGCCCCCTGGCCGGATGCAGCCACAGGGAACGGGGGTTCTGAGTTGGCAGGCCCCATTCCCGAAGCATCCACGGGCACTTCCCGAAGGGCTGACACCTGCTGCGCCTCAGCAGCCAGCCAACCTCCCTCCCTCTGGTCGGGCACTGCAAGCCACACAGCCACTTGTGTCCCCTGTGTCCCTCCCTGGAGGCCGCAGCGCGTTTTGGGTTTTGGCGCGGACGGGCCCCTCTCGGCTTCCGTAGTGCATTTGCCCCCGGAGCCTGTCAGACCCCTGGCTCTAGGAGGCTGCCCAGGGGCGCTGCCAACAGCCCCCAGGTGCTGGCTAGCCGCCTCGGCCGGCCACGGGGGGAGCACACACACCTGCGGGTGTCCCCGGGCCGCACAAACGAACTGCCCCGCGCTTCCTGGCGTTGCAAATAGGCCCCCCGGGAAGCCCCGCCGGCCCTAGGGGCTTGTCGGGCGGGGCCGACACACGGTGGGTGAGTGGGGAGGGCTGCTGCTGGCACACACCCACTCCTGAAGCCTACTGGGGCGGTCCAAGGGTGAGGAGCTCGGAGCTCGGTCAGGGCTGTCCCAGCAGAACTTTTTGAGGGTGGACGGACACGCCCGCGGGCAATCAGGTGTTGCGGGTAGGCCCCGGGGGCAGGCCCTGCTGAGTCCCCGAGCGCCACCTGGGTTCCTGCCACCACCCTTGGGCCGGGAAGAGGTGCCACCTTGTGCGTAGAAGCCCTGCACACAGGCAAGAACCCCCCCAGGCCCGAGGCGCACCCGACCCTGGAGCCCCCTGGCCGGATGCAGCCACAGGGAACGGGGTTCTTTGTTGGCAGGCCCCATTCCCGAAGCATCCACGGGCACTTCCCGAAGGTCTGACACCTGCTGCGCCTCAGCAGCCAGCCAACCTCCCTCCCTCTGGTCGGGCACTGCAAGCCACACAGCCACTTGTGTCCCCTGTGTCCCTCCCTGGAGGCCGCAGCGCGTTTTGGGTTTTGGCGCGGACGGGCCCCTCTCGGCTTCCGTAGTCCATTTGCCCCCGGAGCCTGCCAGACCCCTGGCTCTAGGAGGCTGCCCAGGGGCGCTGCCAACAGCCCCCAGGTGCTGGCTAGCCGCCTCGGCCGGCCACGGGGGGAGCACACACACCTGCGGGTGTCCCCGGGTCGCACACACGAACTGCCCCGCGCTTCCTGGCGTTGCAAATAGGCCCCCCGGGAAGCCCCGCCCGCCCTAGGGGCTTGTCGGGTGGGGCCGACGCAAGGTGGTTGACTGGGGAGGGCTGCTGCTGGCACACACCCACTCCTGAAGCCCACTGGGGCGGTCCAAGGGCGAGGAGCTCGGAGGTCGGTCAGGGCTGTCCCAGCAGAACTTTTTGAGGGTGGACGGACACGCCCGCGGGCAATCAGGTGTTGCGGGCAGGCCCCGGGGGCAGGCCCTGCTGAGTCCCCGAGCGCCACCTGGGTTCCTGCCACCACCCTTGGGCCGGGATGAGGTGCCACCTTGTGCGTAGAAGCCCTGCACACAGGCAAGAAGCCCCCCAGGCCCGCGGCGCACCCGATCCTGGAGCCCCCTGGCCGGATGCAGCCACAGGGAACGGGGGTTCTGAGTTGGCAGGCCCCATTCCTGAAGCATCCACGGGCACTTCCCGAAGGGCTGACACCTGCTGCGCCTCAGCAGCCAGCCAAACTCCCTCCCTCTGGTCGGGCACTGCAAGCCACACAGCCACTTGTGTCCCCTGTGTCCCTCCCTGGAGGCCGCAGCGCGTTTTGGGTTTTGGCGCGGACGGGCCCCTCTCGGCTTCCGTAGTCCATTTGCCCCCGGAGCCTGCCAGACCCCTGGCTCTAGGAGGCTGCCCAGGGGCGCTGCCAACAGCCCCCAGGTGCTGGCTAGCCGCCTCGGCCGGCCACGGGGGGAGCACACACACCTGCGGGTGTCCCCGGGCCGCACACACGAACTGCCCCGCGCTTCCTGGCGTTGCAAATAGGCCCCCCGGGAAGCCCCGCCCGCCCTAGGTTCTTGTCGTTGGGGCCGACGCAAGGTGGTTGACTGGGGAGGGCTGCTGCTGGCACACACCCACTCCTGAAGCCCACTGGGGCGGTCCAAGGGCGAGGAGCTCGGAGCTCGGTCAGGGCTGTCCCAGCAGAACTTTTTGAGGGTGGACGGACACGCCCGCGGGCAATCAGGTGTTGCGGGCAGGCCCCGGGGGCAGGCCCTGCTGAGTCCCCGAGCGCCACCTGGGTTCCTGCCACCACCCTTGGGCCGGGATGAGGTGCCACCTTGTGCGTAGAAGCCCTGCACACAGGCAAGAAGCCCCCCAGGCCCGCGGCGCACCCGACCCTGGAGCCCCCTGGCCGGATGCAGCCACAGGGAACGGGGGTTCTGAGTTGGCAGGCCCCATTCCCGAAGCATCCACGGGCACTTCCCGAAGGGCTGACACCTGCTGCGCCTCAGCAGCCAGCCAACCTCCCTCCCTCTGGTCGGGCACTGCAAGCCACACAGCCACTTGTGTCCCCTGTGTCCCTCCCTGGAGGCCGCAGCGCGTTTTGGGTTTTGGCGCGGACGGGCCCCTCTCGGCTTCCGTAGTCCATTTGCCCCCGGAGCCTGCCAGACCCCTGGCTCTAGGAGGCTGCCCAGGGGCGCTGCCAACAGCCCCCAGGTGCTGGCTAGCCGCCTTGGCCGGCCACGGGGTGAGCACACACACCTGCGTGTGTCCCCGGGCCGCACACACAAACTGCCCCGCGCTTCCTGGCGTTGCAAATAGGCCCCCCGGGAAGCCCCGCCCGCCCTAGGGGCTTGTCGGGTGGGGCCGACACAAGGTGGTTGACTGGGGAGGGCTGCTGCTGGCACACACCCACTCCTGAAGCCCACTGGGGCGGTCCAAGGGCGAGGAGCTCGGAGCTCGGTCAGGGCTGTCCCAGCAGAACTTTTTGAGGGTGGACGGACACGCCCGCAGGCAATCAGGTGTGGCGGGCAGGCCCCGGGGGCAGGCCCTGCTGAGTCCCCGAGCGCCACCTGGGTTCCTGCCACCACCCTTGGGCCGGGATGAGGTGCCACCTTGTGCGTAGAAGCCCTGCACACAGGCAAGAAGCCCCCCAGGCCCGCGGCGCACCCGACCCTGGAGCCCCCTGGCCGGATGCAGCCACAGGGAACGGGGGTTCTGAGTTGGCAGGACCCATTCCCGAAGCATCCACGGGCACTTCCCGAAGGGCTGACACCTGCTGCGCCTCAGCAGCCAGCCAACCTCCCTCCCTCTGGTCGGGCACTGCAAGCCACACAGCCACTTGTGTCCCCTGTGTCCCTCCCTGGAGGCCGCAGCGCGTTTTGGGTTTTGGCGCAGACGGGCCCCTCTCGGCTTCCGTAGTCCATTTGTCCCCGGAGCCTGCCAGACCCCTGGCTCTAGGAGGCTGCCCAGGGGCGCTGCCAGCAGCCCCCACGTGCTGGCTAGCCGCCTCAGCCGGCCACGGGGGGAGCACACACACCTGCGGGTGTCCCCGGGCCGCACACACGAACTGCCCCGCGCTTCCTGGCGTTGCAAATAGGCCCCCCGGTAAGCCCCGCCCGCCCTAGGGGCTTGTCGGGTGGGGCCGACGCAAGGTGGTTGACTGGGGAGGGCTGCTGCTGGCACACACCCACTCCTGAAGCCCACTGGGGCGGTCCAAGGGCGAGGAGCTCGGAGGTCGGTCAGGGCTGTCCCAGCAGAACTTTTTGAGGGTGGACGGACACGCCCGCGGGCAATCAGGTGTTGCGGGCAGGCCCCGGGGGCAGGCCCTGCTGAGTCCCCGAGCGCCACCTGGGTTCCTGCCACCACCCTTGGGCCGGGATGAGGTGCCACCTTGTGCGTAGAAGCCCTGCACACAGGCAAGAAGCCCCCCAGGCCCGCGGCGCACCCGACCCTGGAGCCCCCTGGCCGGATGCAGCCACAGGGAACGGGGGTTCTTTGTTGGCAGGCCCCATTCCCGAAGCATCCACGGGCACTTCCCGAAGGGCTGACACCTGCTGCGCCTCAGCAGCCAGCCAACCTCCCTCCCTCTGGTCGGGCACTGCAAGCCACACAGCCACTTGTGTCCCCTGTGTCCCTCCCTGGAGGCCGCAGCGCGTTTTGGGTTTTGGCGCGGACGGGCCCCTCTCGGCTTCCGTAGTCCATTTGCCCCCGGAGCCTGCCAGACCCCTGGCTCTAGGAGGCTGCCCAGGGGCGCTGCCAACAGCCCCCAGGTGCTGGCTAGCCGCAGCAGCGGGCCACGGGGGAGCACACACACCTACGGGTGTCCCCAGGCCGCACACACGGACTGCCCCGCGCTTCCCGGCGTGGCAAATAGGCCCCCCGGGAAGCCCCGCCGGCCCTAGGGGCTTGTCGGGCGGAGCCGACACACGGGGGGTGAGTGGGGAGGGCTGCTGCTGGCACACACCCACTCCTGAAGCCCACTGGGGCGGTCCAAGGGCGAGGAGCTCGGAGCTCGGTCAGGGCTGTCCCAGCAGAACTTTTTGAGGGTGGACGGACACGGCCGCGGGCAATCAGGTGTTGCGGGCAGGCCCCGGGGGCAGGCCCTGCTGAGTCCCCGAGCGCCACCTGGGTTCCTGCCACCACCCTTGGGCCGGGATGAGGTGCCACCTTGTGCGTAGAAGCCCTGCACACAGGCAAGAAGCCCCCCAGGCCCGCGGCGCACCCGACCCTGGAGACCCCTGGCCGGATGCAGCCACAGGGAACGGGGCTTCTGAGTTGGCAGGCCCCATTCCCGAAGCATCCACGGGCACTTCCCGAAGGGCTGACACCTGCTGCGCCTCAGCAGCCAGCCAACCTCCCTCCCTCTGGTCGGGCACTGCACGCCACACAGCCACTTGTGTCCCCTGTGTCCCTCCCTGGAGGCCGCAGCGCATTTTGGGTTTTGGCACAGACGGGCCCCTCTCGGCTTCCGTAGTCCATTTGTCCCCGGAGCCTGCCAGACCCCTGGCTCTAGGAGGCTGCCCAGGGGCGCTGCCAACAGCCCCCAGGTGCTGGCTAGCCGCAGCAGCCGGCCATGGGGGAGCACACAAAACTGCGGGTGTCCCCAGGCTGCACACACGGACTGCCCCGCGCTTCCCGGCGTTGCAAATAGGTCCCCCGGGAAGCCCCGCCGGCCCTAGGGTCTTGTCGGGCGGGGCCGACACACGGTGGGTGAGTGGGGAGGGCTGCTGCTGGCACACACCCACTCCTGAAGCCCACTGGGGCGGTCCAAGGGTGAGGAGCTCGGAGCTCGGTCAGGGCTGTCCCAGCAGAACTTTTTGAGGGTGGACGGACACGCCCGCGGGCAATCAGGTGTTGCGGGCAGGCCCCGGGGGCAGGCCCTGCTGAGTCCCCGAGCGCCACCTGGGTTCCTGCCACCACCCTTGGGCCGGGATGAGGTGCCACCTTGTGCGTAGAAGCCCTGCACACAGGCAAGAAGCCCCCCAGGCCCGCGGCGCACCCGACCCTGGAGCCCCCTGGCCGGATGCAGCCACAGGGAACGGGGGTTCTGAGTTGGCAGGCCCCATTCCCGAAGCATCCACGGGCACTTCCCGAAGGGCTGACACCTGCTGCGCCTCAGCAGCCAGCCAACCTCCCTCCCTCTGGTCAGGCACTGCAAGCCACACAGCCACTTGTGTCCCCTGTGTCCCTCCCTGGAGGCCGCAGCGCGTTTTGGGTTTTGGCGCGGACGGGCCCCTCTCGGCTTCCGTAGTGCATTTGCCCCCGGAGCCTGTCAGACCCCTGGCTCTAGGAGGCTGCCCAGGGGCGCTGCCAACAGCCCCCAGGTGCTGGCTAGCCGCCTCGGCCGGCCACGGGGGGAGCACACACACCTGCGGGTGTCCCCGGGCCGCACAAACGAACTGCCCCGCGCTTCCTGGCGTTGCAAATAGGCCCCCCGGGAAGCCCCGCCGGCCCTAGGGGCTTGTCGGGCGGGGCCGACACACGGTGGGTGAGTGGGGAGGGCTGCTGCTGGCACACACCCACTCCTGAAGCCTACTGGGGCGGTCCAAGGGTGAGGAGCTCGGAGCTCGGTCAGGGCTGTCCCAGCAGAACTTTTTGAGGGTGGACGGACACGCCCGCGGGCAATCAGGTGTTGCGGGCAGGCCCCGGGGGCAGGCCCTGCTGAGTCCCCGAGCGCCACCTGGGTTCCTGCCACCACCCTTGGGCCGGGAAGAGGTGCCACCTTGTGCGTAGAAGCCCTGCACACAGGCAAGAACCCCCCCAGGCCCGAGGCGCACCCGACCCTGGAGCCCCCTGGCCGGATGCAGCCACAGGGAACGGGGTTCTTTGTTGGCAGGCCCCATTCCCGAAGCATCCACGGGCACTTCCCGAAGGTCTGACACCTGCTGCGCCTCAGCAGCCAGCCAACCTCCCTCCCTCTGGTCGGGCACTGCAAGCCACACAGCCACTTGTGTCCCCTGTGTCCCTCCCTGGAGGCCGCAGCGCGTTTTGGGTTTTGGCGCGGACGGGCCCCTCTCGGCTTCCGTAGTCCATTTGCCCCCGGAGCCTGCCAGACCCCTGGCTCTAGGAGGCTGCCCAGGGGCGCTGCCAACAGCCCCCAGGTGCTGGCTAGCCGCCTCGGCCGGCCACGGGGGGAGCACACACACCTGCGGGTGTCCCCGGGCCGCACACACGAACTGCCCCGCGCTTCCTGGCGTTGCAAATAGGCCCCCCGGGAAGCCCCGCCCGCCCTAGGGGCTTGTCGGGTGGGGCCGACGCAAGGTGGTTGACTGGGGAGGGCTGCTGCTGGCACACACCCACTCCTGAAGCCCACTGGGGCGGTCCAAGGGCGAGGAGCTCGGAGGTCGGTCAGGGCTGTCCCAGCAGAACTTTTTGAGGGTGGACGGACACGCCCGCGGGCAATCAGGTGTTGCGGGCAGGCCCCGGGGGCAGGCCCTGCTGAGTCCCCGAGCGCCACCTGGGTTCCTGCCACCACCCTTGGGCCGGGATGAGGTGCCACCTTGTGCGTAGAAGCCCTGCACACAGGCAAGAAGCCCCCCAGGCCCGCGGCGCACCCGATCCTGGAGCCCCCTGGCCGGATGCAGCCACAGGGAACGGGGGTTCTGAGTTGGCAGGCCCCATTCCCGAAGCATCCACGGGCACTTCCCGAAGGGCTGACACCTGCTGCGCCTCAGCAGCCAGCCAAACTCCCTCCCTCTGGTCGGGGACTGCAAGCCACACAGCCACTTGTGTCCCCTGTGTCCCTCCCTGGAGGCCGCAGCGCGTTTTGGGTTTTGGCGCGGACGGGCCCCTCTCGGCTTCCGTAGTCCATTTGCCCCCGGAGCCTGCCAGACCCCTGGCTCTAGGAGGCTGCCCAGGGGCGCTGCCAACAGCCCCCAGGTGCTGGCTAGCCGCCTCGGCCGGCCACGGGGGGAGCACACACACCTGCGGGTGTCCCCGGGCCGCACACACGAACTGCCCCGCGCTTCCTGGCGTTGCAAATAGGCCCCCCGGGAAGCCCCGCCCGCCCTAGGTTCTTGTCGTTGGGGCCGACGCAAGGTGGTTGACTGGGGAGGGCTGCTGCTGGCACACACCCACTCCTGAAGCCCACTGGGGCGGTCCAAGGGCGAGGAGCTCGGAGCTCGGTCAGGGCTGTCCCAGCAGAACTTTTTGAGGGTGGACGGACACGCCCGCGGGCAATCAGGTGTTGCGGGCAGGCCCCGGGGGCAGGCCCTGCTGAGTCCCCGAGCGCCACCTGGGTTCCTGCCACCACCCTTGGGCCGGGATGAGGTGCCACCTTGTGCGTAGAAGCCCTGCACACAGGCAAGAAGCCCCCCAGGCCCGCGGCGCACCCGACCCTGGAGCCCCCTGGCCGGATGCAGCCACAGGGAACGGGGGTTCTGAGTTGGCAGGCCCCATTCCCGAAGCATCCACGGGCACTTCCCGAAGGGCTGACACCTGCTGCGCCTCAGCAGCCAGCCAACCTCCCTCCCTCTGGTCGGGCACTGCAAGCCACACAGCCACTTGTGTCCCCTGTGTCCCTCCCTGGAGGCCGCAGCGCGTTTTGGGTTTTGGCGCAGACGGGCCCCTCTCGGCTTCCGTAGTCCATTTGTCCCCGGAGCCTGCCAGACCCCTGGCTCTAGGAGGCTGCCCAGGGGCGCTGCCAGCAGCCCCCACGTGCTGGCTAGCCGCCTCAGCCGGCCACGGGGGGAGCACACACACCTGCGGGTGTCCCCGGGCCGCACACACGAACTGCCCCGCGCTTCCTGGCGTTGCAAATAGGCCCCCCGGGAAGCCCCGCCCGCCCTAGGGGCTTGTCGGGTGGGGCCGACGCAAGGTGGTTGACTGGGGAGGGCTGCTGCTGGCACACACCCACTCCTGAAGCCCACTGGGGCGGTCCAAGGGCGAGGAGCTCGGAGCTCGGTCAGGGCTGTCCCAGCAGAACTTTTTGAGGGTGGACGGACACGCCCGCGGGCAATCAGGTGTTGCGGGCAGGCCCCGGGGGCAGGCCCTGCTGAGTCCCCGAGCGCCACCTGGGTTCCTGCCACCACCCTTGGGCCGGGATGAGGTGCCACCTTGTGCGTAGAAGCCCTGCACACAGGCAAGAAGCCCCCCAGGCCCGCGGCGCACCCGACCCTGGAGCCCCCTGGCCGGATGCAGCCACAGGGAACGGGGCTTCTGAGTTGGCAGGCCCCATTCCCGAAGCATCCACGGGCACTTCCCGAAGGGCTGACACCTGCTGCGCCTCAGCAGCCAGCCAACCTCCCTCCCTCTGGTCGGGCACTGCAAGCCACACAGCCACTTGTGTCCCCTGTGTCCCTCCCTGGAGGCCGCAGCGCGTTTTGGGTTTTGGCGCGGACGGGCCCCTCTCGGCTTCCGTAGTCCATTTGCCCCCGGAGCCTGCCAGACCCCTGGCTCTAGGAGGCTGCCCAGGGGCGCTGCCAACAGCCCCCAGGTGCTGGCTAGCCGCCTCGGCCGGCCACGGGGGGAGCACACACACCTGCGGGTGTCCCCGGGCCGCACACACGAACTGCCCCGCGCTTCCTGGCGTTGCAAATAGGCCCCCCGGGAAGCCCCGCCCGCCCTAGGTGCTTGTCGTTGGGGCCGACGCAAGGTGGTTGACTGGGGAGGGCTGCTGCTGGCACACACCCACTCCTGAAGCCCACTGGGGCGGTCCAAGGGCGAGGAGCTCGGAGCTCGGTCAGGGCTGTCCCAGCAGAACTTTTTGAGGGTGGACGGACACGCCCGCGGGCAATCAGGTGTTGCGGGCAGGCCCCGGGGGCAACCCTGCTGAGTCCCCGAGCGCCACCTGGGTTCCTGCCACCACCCTTGGGCCGGGATGAGGTGCCACCTTGTGCGTAGAAGCCCTGCACACAGGCAAGAAGCCCCCCAGGCCCGCGGCGCACCCGACCCTGGAGCCCCCTGGCCGGATGCAGCCACAGGGAACGGGGGTTCTGAGTTGGCAGGCCCCATTCCCGAAGCATCCACGGGCACTTCCCGAAGGGCTGACACCTGCTGCGCCTCAGCAGCCAGCCAACCTCCCTCCCTCTGGTCGGGCACTGCAAGCCACACAGCCACTTGTGTCCCCTGTGTCCCTCCCTGGAGGCCGCAGCGCGTTTTGGGTTTTGGCGCGGACGGGCCCCTCTCGGCTTCCGTAGTCCATTTGCCCCCGGAGCCTGCCAGACCCCTGGCTCTAGGAGGCTGCCCAGGGGCGCTGCCAACAGCCCCCAGGTGCTGGCTAGCCGCCTCGGCCGGCCACGGGGGGAGCACACACACCTGCGGGTGTCCCCGGGCCGCACACACGAACTGCCCCGCGCTTCCTGGCGTTGCAAATAGGCCCCCCGGGAAGCCCCGCCCGCCCTAGGTGCTTGTCGTTGGGGCCGACGCAAGGTGGTTGACTGGGGAGGGCTGCTGCTGGCACACACCCACTCCTGAAGCCCACTGGGGCGGTCCAAGGGCGAGGAGCTCGGAGCTCGGTCAGGGCTGTCCCAGCAGAACTTTTTGAGGGTGGACGGACACGCCCGCGGGCAATCAGGTGTTGCGGGCAGGCCCCGGGGGCAGGCCCTGCTGAGTCCCCGAGCGCCACCTGGGTTCCTGCCACCACCCTTGGGCCGGGATGAGGTGCCACCTTGTGCGTAGAAGCCCTGCACACAGGCAAGAAGCCCCCCAGGCCCGCGGCGCACCCGACCCTGGAGCCCCCTGGCCGGATGCAGCCACAGGGAACGGGGGTTCTGAGTTGGCAGGCCCCATTCCCGAAGCATCCACGGGCACTTCCCGAAGGGCTGACACCTGCTGCGCCTCAGCAGCCAGCCAACCTCCCTCCCTCTGGTTGGGCACTGCAAGCCACACAGCCACTTGTGTCCCCTGTGTCCCTCCCTGGAGGCCGCAGCGCGTTTTGGGTTTTGGCGCGGACGGGCCCCTCTCGGCTTCCGTAGTCCATTTGCCCCCGGAGCCTGCCAGACCCCTGGCTCTAGGAGGCTGCCCAGGGGCGCTGCCAACAGCCCCCAGGTGCTGGCTAGCCGCCTCGGCCGGCCACGGGGGGAGCACACACACCTGCGTGTGTCCCCGGGCCGCACACACGAACTGCCCCCCGCTTCCTGGCGTTGCAAATAGGCCCCCCGGGAAGCCCCGCCCGCCCTAGGTGCTTGTCGTTGGGGCCGACGCAAGGTGGTTGACTGGGGAGGGCTGCTGCTGGCACACACCCACTCCTGAAGCCCACTGGGGCGGTCCAAGGGCGAGTAGCTCGGAGGTCGGTCAGGGCTGTCCCAGCAGAACTTTTTGTGGGTGGACGGACACGCCCGCGGGCAATCAGGTGTTGCGGGCAGGCCCCGGGGGCAGGCCCTGCTGAGTCCCCGAGCGCCACCTGGGTTCCTGCCACCACCCTTGGGCCGGGATGAGGTGCCACCTTGTGCGTAGAAGCCCTGCACACAGGCAAGAAGCCCCCCAGGCCCGCGGCGCACCCGACCCTGGAGCCCCCTGGCCGGATGCAGCCACAGGGAACGGGGCTTCTTTGTTGGCAGGCCCCATTCCCGAAGCATCCACGGGCACTTCCCGAAGGGCTGACACCTGCTGCGCCTCAGCAGCCAGCCAACCTCCCTCCCTCTGGTCGGGCACTGCAAGCCACACAGCCACTTGTGTCCCCTGTGTCCCTCCCTGGAGGCCGCAGCGCGTTTTGGGTTTTGGCGCGGACGGGCCCCTCTCGGCTTCCGTAGTCCATTTGCGCCCGGAGACTGCCAGACCCCTGGCTCTAGGAGGCTGCCCAGGGGCGCTGCCAACAGCCCCCAGGTGCTGGCTAGCCGCCTCGGCCGGCCACGGGGGGAGCACACACACCTGCGGGTGTCCCCGGGCCGCACACACGAACTGCCCCGCGCTTCCTGGCTTGCAAATAGGCCCCCCGGGAAGCCCCGCCCGCCCTAGGGGCTTGTCGGGTGGGGCCGACGCAAGGTGGTTGACTGGGGAGGGCTGCTGCTGGCACACACCCACTCCTGAAGCCCACTGGGGCGGTCCAAGGGCGAGGAGCTCAGTGCTTGGTCAGGGCTGTCCCAGCAGAACTTTTTGAGGGTGGACGGACACGCCCGCGGGCAATCAGGTGTTGCGGGCAGGCCCCGGGGGCAGGCCCTGCTGAGTCCCCGAGCGCCACCTGGGTTCCTGCCACCACCCTTGGGCCGGGAAGAGGTGCCACCTTGTGCGTAGAAGCCCTGCACACAGGCAAGAAGCCCCCCAGGCCCGCGGCGCACCCGACCCTGGAGCCCCCTGGCCGGATGCAGCCACAGGGAACGGGGTTTCTGAGTTGGCAGGCCCCATTCCCGAAGCATCCACGGGCACTTCCCGAAGGGCTGACACCTGCTGCGCCTCAGCAGCCAGCCAACCTCCCTCCCTCTGGTCGGGCACTGCAAGCCTCACAGCCACTTGTGTCCCCTGTGTCCCTCCCTGGAGGCCGCAGCGCGTTTTGGGTTTTGGCGCGGACGGGCCCCTCTCGGCTTCCGTAGTCCATTTGCCCCCGGAGCCTGCCAGACCCCTGGCTCTAGGAGGCTGCCCAGGGGCGCTGCCAACAGCCCCCAGGTGCTGGCTAGCCGCCTCGGCCGGCCACGGGGGGAGCACACACACCTGCGGGTGTCCCCGGGCCGCACACACGAACTGCCCCGCGCTTCCTGGTGTTGCAAATAGGCCCCCCGGGAAGCCCCGCCCGCCCTAGGTGCTTGTCGTTGGGGCCGACGCAAGGTGGTTGACTGGGGAGGGCTGCTGCTGGCACACACCCACTCCTGAAGCCCACTGGGGCGGTCCAAGGGCGAGGAGCTCGGAGCTCGGTCAGGGCTGTCCCAGCAGAACTTTTTGAGGGTGGACGGACACGCCCGCGGGCAATCAGGTGTTGCGGGCAGGCCCCGGGGGCAGGCCCTGCTGAGTCCCCGAGCGCCACCTGGGTTCCTGCCACCACCCTTGGGCCGGGATGAGGTGCCACCTTGTGCGTAGAAGCCCTGCACACAGGCAAGAAGCCCCCCAGGCCCGCGGCGCACCCGACCCTGGAGCCCCCTGGCCGGATGCAGCCACAGGGAACGGGGGTTCTGAGTTGGCAGGCCCCATTCCCGAAGCATCCACGGGCACTTCCCGAAGGGCTGACACCTGCTGCGCCTCAGCAGCCAGCCAACCTCCCTCCCTCTGGTCGGGCACTGCAAGCCACACAGCCACTTGTGTCCCCTGTGTCCCTCCCTGGAGGCCGCAGCGCGTTTTGGGTTTTGGCGCGGACGGGCCCCTCTCGGCTTCCGTAGTCCATTTGCCCCCGGAGCCTGCCAGACCCCTGGCTCTAGGAGGCTGCCCAGGGGAGCTGCCAACAGCCCCCAGGTGCTGGCTAGCCGCCTCGGCCGGCCACGGGGGGAGCACACACACCTGCGGGTGTCCCTGGGCCGCACACACGAACTGCCCCGCGCTTCCTGGCGTTGCAAATAGGCCCCCCGGGAAGCCCCGCCCGCCCTAGGTGCTTGTCGTTGGGGCCGACGCAAGGTGGTTGACTGGGGAGGGCTGCTGCTGGCACACACCCACTCCTGAAGCCCACTGGGGCGGTCCAAGGGCGAGGAGCTCGGAGCTCGGTCAGGGCTGTCCCAGCAGAACTTTTTGAGGGTGGACGGACACGCCCGCGGGCAATCAGGTGTTGCGGGTAGGCCCCGGGGGCAGGCCCTGCTGAGTCCCCGAGCGCCACCTGGGTTCCTGCCACCACCCTTGGGCCGGGATGAGGTGCCACCTTGTGTGTAGAAGCCCTGCATACAGGCAAGAAGCCCCCCAGGCCCGCGGCGCACCCGACCCTGGAGCCCCCTGGCCGGATGCAGCCACAGGGAACGGGGGTTCTGAGTTGGCAGGCCCCATTCCCGAAGCATCCACGGGCACTTCCCGAAGGGCTGACACCTGCTGCGCCTCAGCAGCCAGCCAACCTCCCTCCCTCTGGTCGGGCACTGCAAGCCACACAGCCACTTGTGTCCCCTGTGTCCCTCCCTGGAGGCCGCAGCGCGTTTTGGGTTTTGGCGCGGACGGGCCCCTCTCGGCTTCCGTAGTCCATTTGCCCCCGGAGCCTGCCAGACCCCTGGCTCTAGGAGGCTGCCCAGGGGCGCTGCCAACAGCCCCCAGGTGCTGGCTAGCCGCCTCGGCCGGCCACGGGGGGAGCACACACACCTGCGGGTGTCCCCGGGCCGCACACACGAACTTCCCCGCGCTTCCTGGCGTTGCAAATAGGCCCCCCGGGAAGCCCCGCCCGCCCTAGGTGCTTGTCGTTGGGGCCGACGCAAGGTGGTTGACTGGGGAGGGCTGCTGCTGGCACACACCCACTCCTGAAGCCCACTGGGGCGGTCCAAGGGCGAGGAGCTCGGAGCTCGGTCAGGGCTGTCCCAGCAGAACTTTTTGAGGGTGGACGGACACGCCCGCGGGCAATCAGGTGTTGCGGGCAGGCCCCGGGGGCAGGCCCTGCTGAGTCCCCGAGCGCCACCTGGGTTCCTGCCACCACCCTTGGGCCGGGATGAGGTGCCACCTTGTGCGTAGAAGCCCTGCACACAGGCAAGAAGCCCCCCAGGCCCGCGGCGCACCCGACCCTGGAGCCCCCTGGCCGGATGCAGCCACAGGGAACGGGGGTTCTGAGTTGGCAGGCCCCATTCCCGAAGCATCCACGGGCACTTCCCGAAGGGCTGACACCTGCTGCGCCTCAGCAGCCAGCCAACCTCCCTCCCTCTGGTCGGGCACTGCAAGCCACACAGCCACTTGTGTCCCCTGTGTCCCTCCCTGGAGGCCGCAGCGCGTTTTGGGTTTTGGCGCGGACGGGCCCCTCTCGGCTTCCGTAGTCCATTTGCCCCCGGAGCCTGCCAGACCCCTGGCTCTAGGAGGCTGCCCAGGGGCGCTGCCAACAGCCCCCAGGTGCTGGCTAGCCGCCTCAGCCGGCCACGGGGGGAGCACACACACCTGCGGGTGTCCCCGGGCCGCACACACGAACTGCCCCGCGCTTCCTGGCGTTGCAAATAGGCCCCCCGGGAAGCCCCGCCCGCCCTAGGTGCTTGTCGTTGGGGCCGACGCAAGGTGGTTGACTGGGGAGGGCTGCTGCTGGCACACACCCACTCCTGAAGCCCACTGGGGCGGTCCAAGGGCGAGGAGCTCGGAGCTCGGTCAGGGCTGTCCCAGCAGAACTTTTTGAGGGTGGACGGACACGCCCGCGGGCAATCAGGTGTTGCGGGCAGGCCCCGGGGGCAGGCCCTGCTGAGTCCCCGAGCGCCACCTGGGTTCCTGCCACCACCCTTGGGCCGGGATGAGGTGCCACCTTGTGCGTAGAAGCCCTGCACACAGGCAAGAAGCCCCCCAGGCCCGCGGCGCACCCGACCCTGGAGCCCCCTGGCCGGATGCAGCCACAGGGAACGGGGCTTCTTTGTTGGCAGGCCCCATTCCCGACGCATCCACGGGCACTTCCCGAAGGGCTGACACCTGCTGCGCCTCAGCAGCCAGCCAACCTCCCTCCCTCTGGTCGGGCACTGCAAGCCACACAGCCACTTGTGTCCCCTGTGTCCCTCCCTGGAGGCCGCAGCGCGTTTTGGGTTTTGGCGCGGACGGGCCCCTCTCGGCTTCCGTAGTCCATTTGCCCCCGGAGCCTGCCAGACCCCTGGCTCTAGGAGGCTGCCCAGGGGCGCTGCCACAGCCCCCAGGTGCTGGCTAGCCGCCTCGGCCGGCCACGGGGGGAGCACACACACCTGCGGGTGTCCCCGGGCCGCACACACGAACTGCCCCGCGCTTCCTGGCTTGCAAATAGGCCCCCAGGGAAGCCCCGCCGGCCCTAGGGGCTTGTCGGGTGGGGCCGACGCAAGGTGGTTGACTGGGGAGGGCTGCTGCTGGCACACACCCACTCCTGAAGCCCACTGGGGCGGTCCAAGGGCGAGGAGCTCAGTGCTCGGTCAGGGCTGTCCCAGCAGAACTTTTTGAGGGTGGACGGACACGCCCGCGGGCAATCAGGTGTTGCGGGCAGGCCCCGGGGGCAGGCCCTGCTGAGTCCCCGAGCGCCACCTGGGTTCCTGCCACCACCCTTGGGCCGGGAAGAGGTGCCACCTTGTGCGTAGAAGCCCTGCACACAGGCAAGAAGCCCCCCAGGCCCGCGGCGCACCCGACCCTGGAGCCCCCTGGCCGGATGCAGCCACAGGGAACGGGGTTTCTGAGTTGGCAGGCCCCATTCCCGAAGCATCCACGGGCACTTCCCGAAGGGCTGACACCTGCTGCGCCTCAGCAGCCAGCCAACCTCCCTCCCTCTGGTCGGGCACTGCAAGCCTCACAGCCACTTGTGTCCCCTGTGTCCCTCCCTGGAGGCCGCAGCGCGTTTTGGGTTTTGGCGCGGACGGGCCCCTCTCGGCTTCCGTAGTCCATTTGCCCCCGGAGCCTGCCAGACCCCTGGCTCTAGGAGGCTGCCCAGGGGCGCTGCCAACAGCCCCCAGGTGCTGGCTAGCCGCCTCGGCCGGCCACGGGGGGAGCACACACACCTGCGGGTGTCCCCGGGCCGCACACACGAACTACCCCGCGCTTCCTGGCGTTGCAAATAGGCCCCCCGGGAAGCCCCGCCCGCCCTAGGTGCTTGTCGTTGGGGCCGACGCAAGGTGGTTGACTGGGGAGGGCTGCTGCTGGCACACACCCACTCCTGAAGCCCACTGGGGCGGTCCAAGGGCGAGGAGCTCGGAGCTCGGTCAGGGCTGTCCCAGCAGAACTTTTTGAGGGTGGACGGACACGCCCGCGGGCAATCAGGTGTTGCGGGCAGGCCCCGGGGGCAGGCCCTGCTGAGTCCCCGAGCGCCACCTGGGTTCCTGCCACCACCCTTGGGCCGGGATGAGGTGCCACCTTGTGCGTAGAAGCCCTGCACACAGGCAAGAAGCCCCCCAGGCCCGCGGCGCACCCGACCCTGGAGCCCCCTGGCCGGATGCAGCCACAGGGAACGGGGGTTCTGAGTTGGCAGGCCCCATTCCCGAAGCATCCACGGGCACTTCCCGAAGGGCTGACACCTGCTGCGCCTCAGCAGCCAGCCAACCTCCCTCCCTCTGGTCGGGCACTGCAAGCCACACAGCCACTTGTGTCCCCTGTGTCCCTCCCTGGAGGCCGCAGCGCGTTTTGGGTTTTGGCGCGGACGGGCCCCTCTCGGCTTCCGTAGTCCATTTGCCCCCGGAGCCTGCCAGACCCCTGGCTCTAGGAGGCTGCCCAGGGGAGCTGCCAACAGCCCCCAGGTGCTGGCTAGCCGCCTCGGCCGGCCACGGGGGGAGCACACACACCTGCGGGTGTCCCTGGGCCGCACACACGAACTGCCCCGCGCTTCCTGGCGTTGCAAATAGGCCCCCCGGGAAGCCCCGCCCGCCCTAGGGGCTTGTCGTTGGGGCCGACGCAAGGTGGTTGACTGGGGAGGGCTGCTGCTGGCACACACCCACTCCTGAAGCCCACTGGGGCGGTCCAAGGGCGAGGAGCTCGGAGCTCGGTCAGGGCTGTCCCAGCAGAACTTTTTGAGGGTGGACGGACACGCCCGCGGGCAATCAGGTGTTGCGGGTAGGCCCCGGGGGCAGGCCCTGCTGAGTCCCCGAGCGCCACCTGGGTTCCTGCCACCACCCTTGGGCCGGGATGAGGTGCCACCTTGTGTGTAGAAGCCCTGCATACAGGCAAGAAGCCCCCCAGGCCCGCGGCGCACCCGACCCTGGAGCCCCCTGGCCGGATGCAGCCACAGGGAACGGGGGTTCTGAGTTGGCAGGCCCCATTCCCGAAGCATCCACGGGCACTTCCCGAAGGGCTGACACCTGCTGCGCCTCAGCAGCCAGCCAACCTCCCTCCCTCTGGTCGGGCACTGCAAGCCACACAGCCACTTGTGTCCCCTGTGTCCCTCCCTGGAGGCCGCAGCGCGTTTTGGGTTTTGGCGCGGACGGGCCCCTCTCGGCTTCCGTAGTCCATTTGCCCCCGGAGCCTGCCAGACCCCTGGCTCTAGGAGGCTGCCCAGGGGCGCTGCCAACAGCCCCCAGGTGCTGGCTAGCCGCCTCGGCCGGCCACGGGGGGAGCACACACACCTGCGGGTGTCCCCGGGCCGCACACACGAACTTCCCCGCGCTTCCTGGCGTTGCAAATAGGCCCCCCGGGAAGCCCCGCCCGCCCTAGGTGCTTGTCGTTGGGGCCGACGCAAGGTGGTTGACTGGGGAGGGCTGCTGCTGGCACACACCCACTCCTGAAGCCCACTGGGGCGGTCCAAGGGCGAGGAGCTCGGAGCTCGGTCAGGGCTGTCCCAGCAGAACTTTTTGAGGGTGGACGGACACGCCCGCGGGCAATCAGGTGTTGCGGGCAGGCCCCGGGGGCAGGCCCTGCTGAGTCCCCGAGCGCCACCTGGGTTCCTGCCACCACCCTTGGGCCGGGATGAGGTGCCACCTTGTGCGTAGAAGCCCTGCACACAGGCAAGAAGCCCCCCAGGCCCGCGGCGCACCCGACCCTGGAGCCCCCTGGCCGGATGCAGCCACAGGGAACGGGGGTTCTGAGTTGGCAGGCCCCATTCCCGAAGCATCCACGGGCACTTCCCGAAGGGCTGACACCTGCTGCGCCTCAGCAGCCAGCCAACCTCCCTCCCTCTGGTCGGGCACTGCAAGCCACACAGCCACTTGTGTCCCCTGTGTCCCTCCCTGGAGGCCGCAGCGCGTTTTGGGTTTTGGCGCGGACGGGCCCCTCTCGGCTTCCGTAGTCCATTTGCCCCCGGAGCCTGCCAGACCCCTGGCTCTAGGAGGCTGCCCAGGGGCGCTGCCAACAGCCCCCAGGTGCTGGCTAGCCGCCTCAGCCGGCCACGGGGGGAGCACACACACCTGCGGGTGTCCCCGGGCCGCACACACGAACTGCCCCGCGCTTCCTGGCGTTGCAAATAGGCACCCGGGAAGCCCCGCCCGCCCTAGGTGCTTGTCGTTGGGGCCGACGCAAGGTGGTTGACTGGGGAGGGCTGCTGCTGGCACACACCCACTCCTGAAGCCCACTGGGGCGGTCCAAGGGCGAGGAGCTCGGAGCTCGGTCAGGGCTGTCCCAGCAGAACTTTTTGAGGGTGGACGGACACGCCCGCGGGCAATCAGGTGTTGCGGGCAGGCCCCGGGGGCAGGCCCTGCTGAGTCCCCGAGCGCCACCTGGGTTCCTGCCACCACCCTTGGGCCGGGATGAGGTGCCACCTTGTGCGTAGAAGCCCTGCACACAGGCAAGAAGCCCCCCAGGCCCGCGGCGCACCCGACCCTGGAGCCCCCTGGCCGGATGCAGCCACAGGGAACGGGGCTTCTTTGTTGGCAGGCCCCATTCCCGACGCATCCACGGGCACTTCCCGAAGGGCTGACACCTGCTGCGCCTCAGCAGCCAGCCAACCTCCCTCCCTCTGGTCGGGCACTGCAAGCCACACAGCCACTTGTGTCCCCTGTGTCCCTCCCTGGAGGCCGCAGCGCGTTTTGGGTTTTGGCGCGGACGGGCCCCTCTCGGCTTCCGTAGTCCATTTGCCCCCGGAGCCTGCCAGACCCCTGGCTCTAGGAGGCTGCCCAGGGGCGCTGCCACAGCCCCCAGGTGCTGGCTAGCCGCCTCGGCCGGCCACGGGGGGAGCACACACACCTGCGGGTGTCCCCGGGCCGCACACACGAACTGCCCCGCGCTTCCTGGCGTTGCAAATAGGCCCCCCGGGAAGCCCCGCCCGCCCTAGGTGCTTGTCGTTGGGGCCGACGCAAGGTGGTTGACTGGGGAGGGCTGCTGCTGGCACACACCCACTCCTGAAGCCCACTGGGGCGGTCCAAGGGCGAGGAGCTCGGAGCTCGGTCAGGGCTGTCCCAGCAGAACTTTTTGAGGGTGGACGGACACGCCCGCGGGCAATCAGGTGTTGCGGGCAGGCCCCGGGGGCAGGCCCTGCTGAGTCCCCGAGCGCCACCTGGGTTCCTGCCACCACCCTTGGGCCGGGATGAGGTGCCACCTTGTGCGTAGAAGCCCTGCACACAGGCAAGAAGCCCCCCAGGCCCGCGGCGCACCCGACCCTGGAGCCCCCTGGCCGGATGCAGCCACAGGGAACGGGGGTTCTGAGTTGGCAGGCCCCATTCCCGAAGCATCCACGGGCACTTCCCGAAGGGCTGACACCTGCTGCGCCTCAGCAGCCAGCCAACCTCCCTCCCTCTGGTCGGGCACTGCAAGCCACACAGCCACTTGTGTCCCCTGTGTCCCTCCCTGGAGGCCGCAGCGCGTTTTGGGTTTTGGCGCGGACGGGCCCCTCTCGGCTTCCGTAGTCCATTTGCCCCCAGAGCCTGCCAGACCCCTGGCTCTAGGAGGTTGCCCAGGGGCGCTGCCAACAGCCCCCAGGTGCTGGCTAGCCGCCTCGGCCGGCCACGGGGGGAGCACACACACCTGCGGGTGTCCCCGGGCCGCACACACGAACTGCCCCGCGCTTCCTGGCGTTGCAAATAGGCCCCCCGGGAAGCCCCGCCCGCCCTAGGTGCTTGTCGTTGGGGCCGACGCAAGGTGGTTGACTGGGGAGGGCTGCTGCTGGCACACACCCACTCCTGAAGCCCACTGGGGCGGTCCAAGGGCGAGGAGCTCGGAGCTCGGTCAGGGCTGTCCCAGCAGAACTTTTTGAGGGTGGACGGACACGCCCGCGGGCAATCAGGTGTTGCGGGCAGGCCCCGGGGGCAGGCCCTGCTGAGTCCCCGAGCGCCACCTGGGTTCCTGCCACCACCCTTGGGCCGGGATGAGGTGCCACCTTGTGCGTAGAAGCCCTGCACACAGGCAAGAAGCCCCGCAGGCCCGCGGCGCACCCGACCCTGGAGCCCCCTGGCCGGATGCAGCCACAGGGAACGGGGCTTCTTTGTTGGCAGGCCCCATTCCCGAAGCATCCACGGGCACTTCCCGAAGGGCTGACACCTGCTGCGCCTCAGCAGCCAGCCAACCTCCCTCCCTCTGGTCGGGCACTGCAAGCCACACAGCCACTTGTGTCCCCTGTGTCCCTCCCTGGAGGCCGCAGCGCGTTTTGGGTTTTGGCGCGGACGGGCCCCTCTCGGCTTCCGTAGTCCATTTGCCCCCGGAGACTGCCAGACCCCTGGCTCTAGGAGGCTGCCCAGGGGCGCTGCCAACAGCCCCCAGGTGCTGGCTAGCCGCCTCGGCCGGCCACGGGGGGAGCACACACACCTGCGGGTGTCCCCGGGCCGCACACACGAACTGCCCCGCGCTTCCTGGCTTGCAAATAGGCCCCCCGGGAAGCCCCGCCCGCCCTAGGGGCTTGTCGGGTGGGGCCGACGCAAGGTGGTTGACTGGGGAGGGCTGCTGCTGGCACACACCCACTCCTGAAGCCCACTGGGGCGGTCCAAGGGCGAGGAGCTCAGTGCTCGGTCAGGGCTGTCCCAGCAGAACTTTTTGAGGGTGGACGGACACGCCCGCGGGCAATCAGGTGTTGCGGGCAGGCCCCGGGGGCAGGCCCTGCTGAGTCCCCGAGCGCCACCTGGGTTCCTGCCACCACCCTTGGGCCGGGAAGAGGTGCCACCTTGTGCGTAGAAGCCCTGCACACAGGCAAGAAGCCCCCCAGGCCCGCGGCGCACCCGACCCTGGAGCCCCCTGGCCGGATGCAGCCACAGGGAACGGGGGTTCTGAGTTGGCAGGCCCCATTCCCGAAGCATCCACGGGCACTTCCCGAAGGGCTGACACCTGCTGCGCCTCAGCAGCCAGCCAACCTCCCTCCCTCTGGTCGGGCACTGCAAGCCACACAGCCACTTGTGTCCCCTGTGTCCCTCCCTGGAGGCCGCAGCGCGTTTTGGGTTTTGGCGCGGACGGGCCCCTCTCGGCTTCCGTAGTCCATTTGCCCCCGGAGCCTGCCAGACCCCTGGCTCTAGGAGGCAGCCCAGGGGCGCTGCCAACAGCCCCCAGGTGCTGGCTAGCCGCCTCGGCCGGCCACGGGGGGAGCACACACACCTGCGGGTGTCCCCGGGCCGCACACATGAACTACCCCGCGCTTCCTGGCGTTGCAAATAGGCCCCCCGGGAAGCCCCGCCCGCCCTAGGTGCTTGTCGTTGGGGCCGACGCAAGGTGGTTGACTGGGGAGGGCTGCTGCTGGCACACAGCCACTCCTGAAGCCCACTGGGGCGGTCCAAGGGCGAGGAGCTCAGTGCTCGGTCAGGGCTGTCCCAGCAGAACTTTTTGAGGGTGGACGGACACGCCCGCGGGCAATCAGGTGTTGCGGGCAGGCCCCGGGGGCAGGCCCTGCTGAGTCCCCGAGCACCACCTGGGTTCCTGCACCACCCTTGGGCCGGGAAGAGGTGCCACCTTGTGCGTAGAAGCCCTGCACACAGGCAAGAACCCCCCCAGGCCCGAGGCGCACCCGACCCTGGAGCCCCCTGGCCGGATGCAGCCACAGGGAACGGGGGTTCTTTGTTGGCAGGCCCCATTCCCGAAGCATCCACGGGCACTTCCCGAAGGGCTGACACCTGCTGCGCCTCAGCAGCCAGCCAACCTCCCTCCCTCTGGTCGGGCACTGCAAGCCACACAGCCACTTGTGTCCCCTGTGTCCCTCCCTGGAGGCCGCAGCGCGTTTTGGGTTTTGGCGCGGACGGGTCCCTCTCGGCTTCCGTAGTCCATTTGCCCCCGGAGCCTGCCAGACCCCTGGCTCTAGGAGGCTGCCCAGGGGCGCTGCCAACAGCCCCCAGGTGCTGGCTAGCCGCCTCGGCCGGCCACGGGGGAGCACACACACCTGCGGGTGTCCCCGGGCCGCACACACGAACTGCCCCGCGTTTCCCGGCGTTGCAAATAGGCCCCCCGGGAAGCCCCGCCCGCCCTAGGGGCTTGTCAGGTGGGGCCGACGCAAGGTGGTTGACTGGGGAGGGCTGCTTCTGGCACACACCCGCTCCTAAAGCCCACTGGGGCGGTCCAAGGGCGAGGAGCTCGGAGCTCGGTCAGGGCTGTCCCAGCAGAACTTTTTGAGGGTGGACGGACACACCCGCGGGCAATCAGGTGTTGCGGGCAGGCCCCGGGGGCAGGCCCTGCTGAGTCCCCGAGCGCCACCTGGGTTCCTGCCACCACCCTTGGGCCGGGATGAGGTGCCACCTTGTGCGTAGAAGCCCTGCACACAGGCAAGAAGCCCCCCAGGCCCGCGGCGCACCCGACCCTGGAGCCCCCTGGCCGGATGCAGCCACAGGGAACGGGGGTTCTGAGTTGGCAGGCCCCATTCCCGAAGCATCCACGGGCACTTCCCGAAGGGCTGACACCTGCTGCGCCTCAGCAGCCAGCCAACCTCCCTCCCTCTGGTCGGGCACTGCAAGCCACACAGCCACTTGTGTCCCCTGTGTCCCTCCCTGGAGGCCGCAGCGCGTTTTGGGTTTTGGCGCGGACGGGCCCCTCTCGGCTTCCGTAGTCCATTTGCCCCCGGAGCCTGCCAGACCCCTGGCTCTAGGAGGCTGCCCAGGGGCGCTGCCAACAGCCCCCAGGTGCTGGCTAGCCGCCTCAGCCGGCCACGGGGGGAGCACACACACCTGCGGGTGTCCCCGGGCCGCACACACGAACTGCCCCGCGCTTCCTGGCTTGCAAATAGGCCCCCCGGGAAGCCCCGCCCGCCCTAGGTGCTTGTCGTTGGGGCCGACGCAAGGTGGTTGACTGGGGAGGGCTGCTGCTGGCACACACCCACTCCTGAAGCCCACTGGGGCGGTCCAAGGGCGAGGAGCTCGGAGCTCGGTCAGGGCTGTCCCAGCGGAACTTTTTGAGGGTGGACGGACACGCCCGCGGGCAATCAGGTGTTGCGGGCAGGCCCCGGGGGCAGGCCCTGCTGAGTCCCCGAGCGCCACCTGGGTTCCTGCCACCACCCTTGGGCCGGGATGAGGTGCCACCTTGTGCGTAGAAGCCCTGCACACAGGCAAGAAGCCCCCCAGGCCCGCGGCGCACCCGACCCTGGAGCCCCCTGGCCGGATGCAGCCACAGGGAACGGGGCTTCTTTGTTGGCAGGCCCCATTCCCGACGCATCCACGGGCACTTCCCGAAGGGCTGACACCTGCTGCGCCTCAGCAGCCAGCCAACCTCCCTCCCTCTGGTCGGGCACTGCAAGCCACACAGCCACTTGTGTCCCCTGTGTCCCTCCCTGGAGGCCGCAGCGCGTTTTGGGTTTTGGCGCGGACGGGCCCCTCTCGGCTTCCGTAGTCCATTTGCCCCCGGAGCCTGCCAGACCCCTGGCTCTAGGAGGCTGCCCAGGGGCGCTGCCAACAGCCCCCAGGTGCTGGCTAGCCGCCTCGGCCGGCCACCGGGGGAGCACACACACCTGCGGGTGTCCCCGGGCCGCACACACGAACTGCCCCGCGCTTCCTGGCTTGCAAATAGGCCCCCAGGGAAGCCCCGCCGGCCCTAGGGGCTTGTCGGGTGGGGCCGACGCAAGGTGGTTGACTGGGGAGGGCTGCTGCTGGCACACACCCACTCCTGAAGCCCACTGGGGCGGTCCAAGGGCGAGGAGCTCAGTGCTCGGTCAGGGCTGTCCCAGCAGAACTTTTTGAGGGTGGACGGACACGCCCGCGGGCAATCAGGTGTTGCGGGCAGGCCCCGGGGGCAGGCCCTGCTGAGTCCCCGAGCGCCACCTGGGTTCCTGCCACCACCCTTGGGCCGGGAAGAGGTGCCACCTTGTGCGTAGAAGCCCTGCACACAGGCAAGAAGCCCCCCAGGCCCGCGGCGCACCCGACCCTGGAGCCCCCTGGCCGGATGCAGCCACAGGGAACGGGGTTTCTGAGTTGGCAGGCCCCATTCCCGAAGCATCCACGGGCACTTCCCGAAGGGCTGACACCTGCTGCGCCTCAGCAGCCAGCCAACCTCCCTCCCTCTGGTCGGGCACTGCAAGCCTCACAGCCACTTGTGTCCCCTGTGTCCCTCCCTGGAGGCCGCAGCGCGTTTTGGGTTTTGGCGCGGACGGGCCCCTCTCGGCTTCCGTAGTCCATTTGCCCCCGGAGCCTGCCAGACCCCTGGCTCTAGGAGGCTGCCCAGGGGCGCTGCCAACAGCCCCCAGGTGCTGGCTAGCCGCCTCGGCCGGCCACGGGGGGAGCACACACACCTGCGGGTGTCCCCGGGCCGCACACACGAACTACCCCGCGCTTCCTGGCGTTGCAAATAGGCCCCCCGGGAAGCCCCGCCCGCCCTAGGTGCTTGTCGTTGGGGCCGACGCAAGGTGGTTGACTGGGGAGGGCTGCTGCTGGCACACACCCACTCCTGAAGCCCACTGGGGCGGTCCAAGGGCGAGGAGCTTGGAGCTCGGTCAGGGCTGTCCCAGCAGAACTTTTTGAGGGTGGACGGACACGCCCGCGGGCAATCAGGTGTTGCGGGCAGGCCCCGGGGGCAGGCCCTGCTGAGTCCCCGAGCGCCACCTGGGTTCCTGCCACCACCCTTGGGCCGGGATGAGGTGCCACCTTGTGCGTAGAAGCCCTGCACACAGGCAAGAAGCCCCCCAGGCCCGCGGCGCACCCGACCCTGGAGCCCCCTGGCCGGATGCAGCCACAGGGAACGGGGGTTCTGAGTTGGCAGGCCCCATTCCCGAAGCATCCACGGGCACTTCCCGAAGGGCTGACACCTGCTGCGCCTCAGCAGCCAGCCAACCTCCCTCCCTCTGGTCGGGCACTGCAAGCCACACAGCCACTTGTGTCCCCTGTGTCCCTCCCTGGAGGCCGCAGCGCGTTTTGGGTTTTGGCGCGGACGGGCCCCTCTCGGCTTCCGTAGTCCATTTGCCCCCGGAGCCTGCCAGACCCCTGGCTCTAGGAGGCTGCCCAGGGGAGCTGCCAACAGCCCCCAGGTGCTGGCTAGCCGCCTCGGCCGGCCACGGGGGGAGCACACACACCTGCGGGTGTCCCTGGGCCGCACACACGAACTGCCCCGCGCTTCCTGGCGTTGCAAATAGGCCCCCCGGGAAGCCCCGCCCGCCCTAGGGGCTTGTCGTTGGGGCCGACGCAAGGTGGTTGACTGGGGAGGGCTGCTGCTGGCACACACCCACTCCTGAAGCCCACTGGGGCGGTCCAAGGGCGAGGAGCTCGGAGCTCGGTCAGGGCTGTCCCAGCAGAACTTTTTGAGGGTGGACGGACACGCCCGCGGGCAATCAGGTGTTGCGGGTAGGCCCCGGGGGCAGGCCCTGCTGAGTCCCCGAGCGCCACCTGGGTTCCTGCCACCACCCTTGGGCCGGGATGAGGTGCCACCTTGTGTGTAGAAGCCCTGCATACAGGCAAGAAGCCCCCCAGGCCCGCGGCGCACCCGACCCTGGAGCCCCCTGGCCGGATGCAGCCACAGGGAACGGGGGTTCTGAGTTGGCAGGCCCCATTCCCGAAGCATCCACGGGCACTTCCCGAAGGGCTGACACCTGCTGCGCCTCAGCAGCCAGCCAACCTCCCTCCCTCTGGTCGGGCACTGCAAGCCACACAGCCACTTGTGTCCCCTGTGTCCCTCCCTGGAGGCCGCAGCGCGTTTTGGGTTTTGGCGCGGACGGGCCCCTCTCGGCTTCCGTAGTCCATTTGCCCCCGGAGCCTGCCAGACCCCTGGCTCTAGGAGGCTGCCCAGGGGCGCTGCCAACAGCCCCCAGGTGCTGGCTAGCCGCCTCGGCCGGCCACGGGGGGAGCACACACACCTGCGGGTGTCCCCGGGCCGCACACACGAACTTCCCCGCGCTTCCTGGCGTTGCAAATAGGCCCCCCGGGAAGCCCCGCCCGCCCTAGGTGCTTGTCGTTGGGGCCGACGCAAGGTGGTTGACTGGGGAGGGCTGCTGCTGGCACACACCCACTCCTGAAGCCCACTGGGGCGGTCCAAGGGCGAGGAGCTCGGAGCTCGGTCAGGGCTGTCCCAGCAGAACTTTTTGAGGGTGGACGGACACGCCCGCGGGCAATCAGGTGTTGCGGGCAGGCCCCGGGGGCAGGCCCTGCTGAGTCCCCGAGCGCCACCTGGGTTCCTGCCACCACCCTTGGGCCGGGATGAGGTGCCACCTTGTGCGTAGAAGCCCTGCACACAGGCAAGAAGCCCCCCAGGCCCGCGGCGCACCCGACCCTGGAGCCCCCTGGCCGGATGCAGCCACAGGGAACGGGGGTTCTGAGTTGGCAGGCCCCATTCCCGAAGCATCCACGGGCACTTCCCGAAGGGCTGACACCTGCTGCGCCTCAGCAGCCAGCCAACCTCCCTCCCTCTGGTCGGGCACTGCAAGCCACACAGCCACTTGTGTCCCCTGTGTCCCTCCCTGGAGGCCGCAGCGCGTTTTGGGTTTTGGCGCGGACGGGCCCCTCTCGGCTTCCGTAGTCCATTTGCCCCCGGAGCCTGCCAGACCCCTGGCTCTAGGAGGCTGCCCAGGGGCGCTGCCAACAGCCCCCAGGTGCTGGCTAGCCGCCTCAGCCGGCCACGGGGGGAGCACACACACCTGCGGGTGTCCCCGGGCCGCACACACGAACTGCCCCGCGCTTCCTGGCGTTGCAAATAGGCACCCGGGAAGCCCCGCCCGCCCTAGGTGCTTGTCGTTGGGGCCGACGCAAGGTGGTTGACTGGGGAGGGCTGCTGCTGGCACACACCCACTCCTGAAGCCCACTGGGGCGGTCCAAGGGCGAGGAGCTCGGAGCTCGGTCAGGGCTGTCCCAGCAGAACTTTTTGAGGGTGGACGGACACGCCCGCGGGCAATCAGGTGTTGCGGGCAGGCCCCGGGGGCAGGCCCTGCTGAGTCCCCGAGCGCCACCTGGGTTCCTGCCACCACCCTTGGGCCGGGATGAGGTGCCACCTTGTGCGTAGAAGCCCTGCACACAGGCAAGAAGCCCCCCAGGCCCGCGGCGCACCCGACCCTGGAGCCCCCTGGCCGGATGCAGCCACAGGGAACGGGGCTTCTTTGTTGGCAGGCCCCATTCCCGACGCATCCACGGGCACTTCCCGAAGGGCTGACACCTGCTGCGCCTCAGCAGCCAGCCAACCTCCCTCCCTCTGGTCGGGCACTGCAAGCCACACAGCCACTTGTGTCCCCTGTGTCCCTCCCTGGAGGCCGCAGCGCGTTTTGGGTTTTGGCGCGGACGGGCCCCTCTCGGCTTCCGTAGTCCATTTGCCCCCGGAGCCTGCCAGACCCCTGGCTCTAGGAGGCTGCCCAGGGGCGCTGCCACAGCCCCCAGGTGCTGGCTAGCCGCCTCGGCCGGCCACGGGGGGAGCACACACACCTGCGGGTGTCCCCGGGCCGCACACACGAACTGCCCCGCGCTTCCTGGCGTTGCAAATAGGCCCCCCGGGAAGCCCCGCCCGCCCTAGGTGCTTGTCGTTGGGGCCGACGCAAGGTGGTTGACTGGGGAGGGCTGCTGCTGGCACACACCCACTCCTGAAGCCCACTGGGGCGGTCCAAGGGCGAGGAGCTCGGAGCTCGGTCAGGGCTGTCCCAGCAGAACTTTTTGAGGGTGGACGGACACGCCCGCGGGCAATCAGGTGTTGCGGGCAGGCCCCGGGGGCAGGCCCTGCTGAGTCCCCGAGCGCCACCTGGGTTCCTGCCACCACCCTTGGGCCGGGATGAGGTGCCACCTTGTGCGTAGAAGCCCTGCACACAGGCAAGAAGCCCCCCAGGCCCGCGGCGCACCCGACCCTGGAGCCCCCTGGCCGGATGCAGCCACAGGGAACGGGGGTTCTGAGTTGGCAGGCCCCATTCCCGAAGCATCCACGGGCACTTCCCGAAGGGCTGACACCTGCTGCGCCTCAGCAGCCAGCCAACCTCCCTCCCTCTGGTCGGGCACTGCAAGCCACACAGCCACTTGTGTCCCCTGTGTCCCTCCCTGGAGGCCGCAGCGCGTTTTGGGTTTTGGCGCGGACGGGCCCCTCTCGGCTTCCGTAGTCCATTTGCCCCCAGAGCCTGCCAGACCCCTGGCTCTAGGAGGTTGCCCAGGGGCGCTGCCAACAGCCCCCAGGTGCTGGCTAGCCGCCTCGGCCGGCCACGGGGGGAGCACACACACCTGCGGGTGTCCCCGGGCCGCACACACGAACTGCCCCGCGCTTCCTGGCGTTGCAAATAGGCCCCCCGGGAAGCCCCGCCCGCCCTAGGTGCTTGTCGTTGGGGCCGACGCAAGGTGGTTGACTGGGGAGGGCTGCTGCTGGCACACACCCACTCCTGAAGCCCACTGGGGCGGTCCAAGGGCGAGGAGCTCGGAGCTCGGTCAGGGCTGTCCCAGCAGAACTTTTTGAGGGTGGACGGACACGCCCGCGGGCAATCAGGTGTTGCGGGCAGGCCCCGGGGGCAGGCCCTGCTGAGTCCCCGAGCGCCACCTGGGTTCCTGCCACCACCCTTGGGCCGGGATGAGGTGCCACCTTGTGCGTAGAAGCCCTGCACACAGGCAAGAAGCCCCGCAGGCCCGCGGCGCACCCGACCCTGGAGCCCCCTGGCCGGATGCAGCCACAGGGAACGGGGCTTCTTTGTTGGCAGGCCCCATTCCCGAAGCATCCACGGGCACTTCCCGAAGGGCTGACACCTGCTGCGCCTCAGCAGCCAGCCAACCTCCCTCCCTCTGGTCGGGCACTGCAAGCCACACAGCCACTTGTGTCCCCTGTGTCCCTCCCTGGAGGCCGCAGCGCGTTTTGGGTTTTGGCGCGGACGGGCCCCTCTCGGCTTCCGTAGTCCATTTGCCCCCGGAGACTGCCAGACCCCTGGCTCTAGGAGGCTGCCCAGGGGCGCTGCCAACAGCCCCCAGGTGCTGGCTAGCCGCCTCGGCCGGCCACGGGGGGAGCACACACACCTGCGGGTGTCCCCGGGCCGCACACACGAACTGCCCCGCGCTTCCTGGCTTGCAAATAGGCCCCCCGGGAAGCCCCGCCCGCCCTAGGGGCTTGTCGGGTGGGGCCGACGCAAGGTGGTTGACTGGGGAGGGCTGCTGCTGGCACACACCCACTCCTGAAGCCCACTGGGGCGGTCCAAGGGCGAGGAGCTCAGTGCTCGGTCAGGGCTGTCCCAGCAGAACTTTTTGAGGGTGGACGGACACGCCCGCGGGCAATCAGGTGTTGCGGGCAGGCCCCGGGGGCAGGCCCTGCTGAGTCCCCGAGCGCCACCTGGGTTCCTGCCACCACCCTTGGGCCGGGATGAGGTGCCACCTTGTGCGTAGAAGCCCTGCACACAGGCAAGAAGCCCCCCAGGCCCGCGGCGCACCCGACCCTGGAGCCCCCTGGCCGGATGCAGCCACAGGGAACGGGGGTTCTGAGTTGGCAGGCCCCATTCCCGAAGCATCCACGGGCACTTCCCGAAGGGCTGACACCTGCTGCGCCTCAGCAGCCAGCCAACCTCCCTCCCTCTGGTCGGGCACTGCAAGCCACACAGCCACTTGTGTCCCCTGTGTCCCTCCCTGGAGGCCGCAGCGCGTTTTGGGTTTTGGCGCGGACGGGCCCCTCTCGGCTTCCGTAGTCCATTTGCCCCCAGAGCCTGCCAGACCCCTGGCTCTAGGAGGTTGCCCAGGGGCGCTGCCAACAGCCCCCAGGTGCTGGCTAGCCGCCTCGGCCGGCCACGGGGGGAGCACACACACCTGCGGGTGTCCCCGGGCCGCACACACGAACTGCCCCGCGCTTCCTGGCGTTGCAAATAGGCCCCCCGGGAAGCCCCGCCCGCCCTAGGTGCTTGTCGTTGGGGCCGACGCAAGGTGGTTGACTGGGGAGGGCTGCTGCTGGCACACACCCACTCCTGAAGCCCACTGGGGCGGTCCAAGGGCGAGGAGCTCGGAGCTCGGTCAGGGCTGTCCCAGCAGAACTTTTTGAGGGTGGACGGACACGCCCGCGGGCAATCAGGTGTTGCGGGCAGGCCCCGGGGGCAGGCCCTGCTGAGTCCCCGAGCGCCACCTGGGTTCCTGCCACCACCCTTGGGCCGGGATGAGGTGCCACCTTGTGCGTAGAAGCCCTGCACACAGGCAAGAAGCCCCGCAGGCCCGCGGCGCACCCGACCCTGGAGCCCCCTGGCCGGATGCAGCCACAGGGAACGGGGCTTCTTTGTTGGCAGGCCCCATTCCCGAAGCATCCACGGGCACTTCCCGAAGGGCTGACACCTGCTGCGCCTCAGCAGCCAGCCAACCTCCCTCCCTCTGGTCGGGCACTGCAAGCCACACAGCCACTTGTGTCCCCTGTGTCCCTCCCTGGAGGCCGCAGCGCGTTTTGGGTTTTGGCGCGGACGGGCCCCTCTCGGCTTCCGTAGTCCATTTGCCCCCGGAGACTGCCAGACCCCTGGCTCTAGGAGGCTGCCCAGGGGCGCTGCCAACAGCCCCCAGGTGCTGGCTAGCCGCCTCGGCCGGCCACGGGGGGAGCACACACACCTGCGGGTGTCCCCGGGCCGCACACACGAACTGCCCCGCGCTTCCTGGCTTGCAAATAGGCCCCCCGGGAAGCCCCGCCCGCCCTAGGGGCTTGTCGGGTGGGGCCGACGCAAGGTGGTTGACTGGGGAGGGCTGCTGCTGGCACACACCCACTCCTGAAGCCCACTGGGGCGGTCCAAGGGCGAGGAGCTCAGTGCTCGGTCAGGGCTGTCCCAGCAGAACTTTTTGAGGGTGGACGGACACGCCCGCGGGCAATCAGGTGTTGCGGGCAGGCCCCGGGGGCAGGCCCTGCTGAGTCCCCGAGCGCCACCTGGGTTCCTGCCACCACCCTTGGGCCGGGAAGAGGTGCCACCTTGTGCGTAGAAGCCCTGCACACAGGCAAGAAGCCCCCCAGGCCCGCGGCGCACCCGACCCTGGAGCCCCCTGGCCGGATGCAGCCACAGGGAACGGGGGTTCTGAGTTGGCAGGCCCCATTCCCGAAGCATCCACGGGCACTTCCCGAAGGGCTGACACCTGCTGCGCCTCAGCAGCCAGCCAACCTCCCTCCCTCTGGTCGGGCACTGCAAGCCACACAGCCACTTGTGTCCCCTGTGTCCCTCCCTGGAGGCCGCAGCGCGTTTTGGGTTTTGGCGCGGACGGGCCCCTCTCGGCTTCCGTAGTCCATTTGCCCCCGGAGCCTGCCAGACCCCTGGCTCTAGGAGGCAGCCCAGGGGCGCTGCCAACAGCCCACAGGTGCTGGCTAGCCGCCTCGGCCGGCCACGGGGGGAGCACACACACCTGCGGGTGTCCCCGGGCCGCACACATGAACTACCCCGCGCTTCCTGGCGTTGCAAATAGGCCCCCCGGGAAGCCCCGCCCGCCCTAGGTGCTTGTCGTTGGGGCCGACGCAAGGTGGTTGACTGGGGAGGGCTGCTGCTGGCACACAGCCACTCCTGAAGCCCACTGGGGCGGTCCAAGGGCGAGGAGCTCAGTGCTCGGTCAGGGCTGTCCCAGCAGAACTTTTTGAGGGTGGACGGACACGCCCGCGGGCAATCAGGTGTTGCGGGCAGGCCCCGGGGGCAGGCCCTGCTGAGTCCCCGAGCACCACCTGGGTTCCTGCACCACCCTTGGGCCGGGAAGAGGTGCCACCTTGTGCGTAGAAGCCCTGCACACAGGCAAGAACCCCCCCAGGCCCGAGGCGCACCCGACCCTGGAGCCCCCTGGCCGGATGCAGCCACAGGGAACGGGGGTTCTTTGTTGGCAGGCCCCATTCCCGAAGCATCCACGGGCACTTCCCGAAGGGCTGACACCTGCTGCGCCTCAGCAGCCAGCCAACCTCCCTCCCTCTGGTCGGGCACTGCAAGCCACACAGCCACTTGTGTCCCCTGTGTCCCTCCCTGGAGGCCGCAGCGCGTTTTGGGTTTTGGCGCGGACGGGTCCCTCTCGGCTTCCGTAGTCCATTTGCCCCCGGAGCCTGCCAGACCCCTGGCTCTAGGAGGCTGCCCAGGGGCGCTGCCAACAGCCCCCAGGTGCTGGCTAGCCGCCTCGGCCGGCCACGGGGGAGCACACACACCTGCGGGTGTCCCCGGGCCGCACACACGAACTGCCCCGCGTTTCCCGGCGTTGCAAATAGGCCCCCCGGGAAGCCCCGCCCGCCCTAGGGGCTTGTCAGGTGGGGCCGACGCAAGGTGGTTGACTGGGGAGGGCTGCTTCTGGCACACACCCGCTCCTAAAGCCCACTGGGGCGGTCCAAGGGCGAGGAGCTCGGAGCTCGGTCAGGGCTGTCCCAGCAGAACTTTTTGAGGGTGGACGGACACACCCGCGGGCAATCAGGTGTTGCGGGCAGGCCCCGGGGGCAGGCCCTGCTGAGTCCCCGAGCGCCACCTGGGTTCCTGCCACCACCCTTTGGCCGGGATGAGGTGCCACCTTGTGCGTAGAAGCCCTGCACACAGGCAAGAAGCCCCCCAGGCCCGCGGCGCACCCGACCCTGGAGCCCCCTGGCCGGATGCAGCCACAGGGAACGGGGGTTCTGAGTTGGCAGGCCCCATTCCCGAAGCATCCACGGGCACTTCCCGAAGGGCTGACACCTGCTGCGCCTCAGCAGCCAGCCAACCTCCCTCCCTCTGGTCGGGCACTGCAAGCCACACAGCCACTTGTGTCCCCTGTGTCCCTCCCTGGAGGCCGCAGCGCGTTTTGGGTTTTGGCGCGGACGGGCCCCTCTCGGCTTCCGTAGTCCATTTGCCCCCGGAGCCTGCCAGACCCCTGGCTCTAGGAGGCTGCCCAGGGGCGCTGCCAACAGCCCCCAGGTGCTGGCTAGCCGCCTCAGCCGGCCACGGGGGGAGCACACACACCTGCGGGTGTCCCCGGGCCGCACACACGAACTGCCCCGCGCTTCCTGGCTTGCAAATAGGCCCCCCGGGAAGCCCCGCCCGCCCTAGGTGCTTGTCGTTGGGGCCGACGCAAGGTGGTTGACTGGGGAGGGCTGCTGCTGGCACACACCCACTCCTGAAGCCCACTGGGGCGGTCCAAGGGCGAGGAGCTCGGAGCTCGGTCAGGGCTGTCCCAGCGGAACTTTTTGAGGGTGGACGGACACGCCCGCGGGCAATCAGGTGTTGCGGGCAGGCCCCGGGGGCAGGCCCTGCTGAGTCCCCGAGCGCCACCTGGGTTCCTGCCACCACCCTTGGGCCGGGATGAGGTGCCACCTTGTGCGTAGAAGCCCTGCACACAGGCAAGAAGCCCCCCAGGCCCGCGGCGCACCCGACCCTGGAGCCCCCTGGCCGGATGCAGCCACAGGGAACGGGGCTTCTTTGTTGGCAGGCCCCATTCCCGACGCATCCACGGGCACTTCCCGAAGGGCTGACACCTGCTGCGCCTCAGCAGCCAGCCAACCTCCCTCCCTCTGGTCGGGCACTGCAAGCCACACAGCCACTTGTGTCCCCTGTGTCCCTCCCTGGAGGCCGCAGCGCGTTTTGGGTTTTGGCGCGGACGGGCCCCTCTCGGCTTCCGTAGTCCATTTGCCCCCGGAGCCTGCCAGACCCCTGGCTCTAGGAGGCTGCCCAGGGGCGCTGCCAACAGCCCCCAGGTGCTGGCTAGCCGCCTCGGCCGGCCACGGGGGGAGCACACACACCTGCGGGTGTCCCCGGGCCGCACACACGAACTGCCCCGCGCTTCCTGGCTTGCAAATAGGCCCCCAGGGAAGCCCCGCCGGCCCTAGGGGCTTGTCGGGTGGGGCCGACGCAAGGTGGTTGACTGGGGAGGGCTGCTGCTGGCACACACCCACTCCTGAAGCCCACTGGGGCGGTCCAAGGGCGAGGAGCTCAGTGCTCGGTCAGGGCTGTCCCAGCAGAACTTTTTGAGGGTGGACGGACACGCCCGCGGGCAATCAGGTGTTGCGGGCAGGCCCCGGGGGCAGGCCCTGCTGAGTCCCCGAGCGCCACCTGGGTTCCTGCCACCACCCTTGGGCCGGGAAGAGGTGCCACCTTGTGCGTAGAAGCCCTGCACACAGGCAAGAAGCCCCCCAGGCCCGCGGCGCACCCGACCCTGGAGCCCCCTGGCCGGATGCAGCCACAGGGAACGGGGTTTCTGAGTTGGCAGGCCCCATTCCCGAAGCATCCACGGGCACTTCCTGAAGGGCTGACACCTGCTGCGCCTCAGCAGCCAGCCAACCTCCCTCCCTCTGGTCGGGCACTGCAAGCCTCACAGCCACTTGTGTCCCCTGTGTCCCTCCCTGGAGGCCGCAGCGCGTTTTGGGTTTTGGCGCGGACGGGCCCCTCTCGGCTTCCGTAGTCCATTTGCCCCCGGAGCCTGCCAGACCCCTGGCTCTAGGAGGCTGCCCAGGGGCGCTGCCAACAGCCCCCAGGTGCTGGCTAGCCGCCTCGGCCGGCCACGGGGGGAGCACACACACCTGCGGGTGTCCCCAGGCCGCACACACGAACTGCCCCGCGCTTCCTGGGGTTGCAAATAGGCCCCCCGGGAAGCCCCGCCCGCCCTAGGTGCTTGTCGTTGGGGCCGACGCAAGGTGGTTGACTGGGGAGGGCTGCTGCTGCCACACACCCACTCCTGAAGCCCACTGGGGCGGTCCAAGGGCGAGGAGCTCGGAGCTCGGTCAGGGCTGTCCCAGCAGAACTTTTTGAGGGTGGACGGACACGCCCGCGGGCAATCAGGTGTTGCGGGCAGGCCCCGGGGGCAGGCCCTGCTGAGTCCCCGAGCGCCACCTGGGTTCCTGCCACCACCCTTGGGCCGGGATGAGGTGCCACCTTGTGCGTAGAAGCCCTGCACACAGGCAAGAAGCCCCCCAGGCCCGCGGTGCACCCGACCCTGGAGCCCCCTTGCCGGATGCAGCCACAGGGAACGGGGGTTCTGAGTTGGCAGGCCCCATTCCCGAAGCATCCACGGGCACTTCCCGAAGGGCTGACACCTGCTGCGCCTCAGCAGCCAGCCAACCTCCCTCCCTCTGGTCGGGCACTGCAAGCCACACAGCCACTTGTGTCCCCTGTGTCCCTCCCTGGAGGCCGCAGCGCGTTTTGGGTTTTGGCGCGGACGGGCCCCTCTCGGCTTCCGTAGTCCATTTGCCCCCGGAGCCTGCCAGACCCCTGGCTCTAGGAGGCTGCCCAGGGGCGCTGCCAACAGCCCCCAGGTGCTGGCTAGCCGCCTCAGCCGGCCACGGGGGGAGCACACACAACTGCGGGTGTCTCCAGGCCGCACACACGAACTGCCCCGCGCTTCCTGGCGTTGCAAATAGGCCCCCCGGGAAGCCCCGCCCGCCCTAGGTGCTTGTCGTTGGGGCCGACGCAAGGTGGTTGACTGGGGAGGGCTGCTGCTGGCACACACCCACTCCTGAAGCCCACTGGGGCGGTCCAAGGGCGAGGAGCTCGGAGCTCGGTCAGGGCTGTCCCAGCGGAACTTTTTGAGGGTGGACGGACACGCCCGCGGGCAATCAGGTGTTGCGGGCAGGCCCCGGGGGCAGGCCCTGCTGAGTCCCCGAGCGCCACCTGGGTTCCTGCCACCACCCTTGGGCCGGGATGAGGTGCCACCTTGTGCGTAGAAGCCCTGCACACAGGCAAGAAGCCCCCCAGGCCCGCGGCGCACCCGACCCTGGAGCCCCCTGGCCGGATGCAGCCACAGGGAACGGGGGTTCTGAGTTGGCAGGCCCCATTCCCGAAGCATCCACGGGCACTTCCCGAAGGGCTGACACCTGCTGCGCCTCAGCAGCCAGCCAACCTCCCTCCCTCTGGTCGGGCACTGCAAGCCACACAGCCACTTGTGTCCCCTGTGTCCCTCCCTGGAGGCCGCAGCGCGTTTTGGGTTTTGGCGCGGACGGGCCCCTCTCGGCTTCCGTAGTCCATTTGCCCCCGGAGCCTGCCAGACCCCTGGCTCTAGGAGGTTGCCCAGGGGCGCTGCCAACAGCCCCCAGGTGCTGGCTAGCCGCCTCGGCCGGCCACGGGGGGAGCACACACACCTGCGGGTGTCCCCGGGCCGCACACACGAACTGCCCCGCGCTTCCTGGCGTTGCAAATAGGCCCCCCGGGAAGCCCCGCCCGCCCTAGGTGCTTGTCGTTGGGGCCGACGCAAGGTGGTTGACTGGGGAGGGCTGCTGCTGGCACACACCCACTCCTGAAGCCCACTGGGGCGGTCCAAGGGCGAGGAGCTCGGAGCTCGGTCAGGGCTGTCCCAGCAGAACTTTTTGAGGGTGGACGGACACGCCCGCGGGCAATCAGGTGTTGCGGGCAGGCCCCGGGGGCAGGCCCTGCTGAGTCCCCGAGCGCCACCTGGGTTCCTGCCACCACCCTTGGGCCGGGATGAGGTGCCACCTTGTGCGTAGAAGCCCTGCACACAGGCAAGAAGCCCCGCAGGCCCGCGGCGCACCCGACCCTGGAGCCCCCTGGCCGGATGCAGCCACAGGGAACGGGGCTTCTTTGTTGGCAGGCCCCATTCCCGAAGCATCCACGGGCACTTCCCGAAGGGCTGACACCTGCTGCGCCTCAGCAGCCAGCCAACCTCCCTCCCTCTGGTCGGGCACTGCAAGCCACACAGCCACTTGTGTCCCCTGTGTCCCTCCCTGGAGGCCGCAGCGCGTTTTGGGTTTTGGCGCGGACGGGCCCCTCTCGGCTTCCGTAGTCCATTTGCCCCCGGAGACTGCCAGACCCCTGGCTCTAGGAGGCTGCCCAGGGGCGCTGCCAACAGCCCCCAGGTGCTGGCTAGCCGCCTCGGCCGGCCACGGGGGGAGCACACACACCTGCGGGTGTCCCCGGGCCGCACACACGAACTGCCCCGCGCTTCCTGGCTTGCAAATAGGCCCCCCGGGAAGCCCCGCCCGCCCTAGGGGCTTGTCGGGTGGGGCCGACGCAAGGTGGTTGACTGGGGAGGGCTGCTGCTGGCACACACCCACTCCTGAAGCCCACTGGGGCGGTCCAAGGGCGAGGAGCTCAGTGCTCGGTCAGGGCTGTCCCAGCAGAACTTTTTGAGGGTGGACGGACACGCCCGCGGGCAATCAGGTGTTGCGGGCAGGCCCCGGGGGCAGGCCCTGCTGAGTCCCCGAGCGCCACCTGGGTTCCTGCCACCACCCTTGGGCCGGGAAGAGGTGCCACCTTGTGCGTAGAAGCCCTGCACACAGGCAAGAAGCCCCCCAGGCCCGCGGCGCACCCGACCCTGGAGCCCCCTGGCCGGATGCAGCCACAGGGAACGGGGGTTCTGAGTTGGCAGGCCCCATTCCCGAAGCATCCACGGGCACTTCCCGAAGGGCTGACACCTGCTGCGCCTCAGCAGCCAGCCAACCTCCCTCCCTCTGGTCGGGCACTGCAAGCCACACAGCCACTTGTGTCCCCTGTGTCCCTCCCTGGAGGCCGCAGCGCGTTTTGGGTTTTGGCGCGGACGGGCCCCTCTCGGCTTCCGTAGTCCATTTGCCCCCGGAGCCTGCCAGACCCCTGGCTCTAGGAGGCAGCCCAGGGGCGCTGCCAACAGCCCCCAGGTGCTGGCTAGCCGCCTCGGCCGGCCACGGGGGGAGCACACACACCTGCGGGTGTCCCCGGGCCGCACACATGAACTACCCCGCGCTTCCTGGCGTTGCAAATAGGCCCCCCGGGAAGCCCCGCCCGCCCTAGGTGCTTGTCGTTGGGGCCGACGCAAGGTGGTTGACTGGGGAGGGCTGCTGCTGGCACACACCCACTCCTGAAGCCCACTGGGGCGGTCCAAGGGCGAGGAGCTCGGAGCTCGCTCAGGGCTGTCCCAGCAGAACTTTTTGAGGGTGGACGGACACACCCGCGGGCAATCAGGTGTTGCGGGCAGGCCCCGGGGGCAGGCCCTGCTGAGTCCCCGAGCGCCACCTGGGTTCCTGCCACCACCCTTGGGCCGGGATGAGGTGCCACCTTGTGCGTAGAAGCCCTGCACACAGGCAAGAAGCCCCCCAGGCCCGCGGCGCACCCGACCCTGGAGCCCCCTGGCCGGATGCAGCCACAGGGAACGGGGGTTCTGAGTTGGCAGGCCCCATTCCCGAAGCATCCACGGGCACTTCCCGAAGGGCTGACACCTGCTGCGCCTCAGCAGCCAGCCAACCTCCCTCCCTCTGGTCGGGCACTGCAAGCCACACAGCCACTTGTGTCCCCTGTGTCCCTCCCTGGAGGCCGCAGCGCGTTTTGGGTTTTGGCGCGGACGGGCCCCTCTCGGCTTCCGTAGTCCATTTGCCCCCGGAGCCTGCCAGACCCCTGGCTCTAGGAGGCTGCCCAGGGGCGCTGCCAACAGCCCCCAGGTGCTGGCTAGCCGCCTCGGCCGGCCACGGGGGGAGCACACACACCTGCGGGTGTCCCCGGGCCGCACACACGAACTGCCCCGCGCTTCCTGGCGTTGCAAATAGGCCCCCCGGGAAGCCCCGCCCGCCCTAGGGGCTTGTCGGGTGGGGCCGACGCACGGTGGTTGACTGGGGAGGGCTGCTGCTGGCACACACCCACTCCTGAAGCCCACTGGGGCGGTCCAAGGGCGAGGAGCTCAGTGCTCGGTCAGGGCTGTCCCAGCAGAACTTTTTGAGGGTGGACGGACACGCCCGCGGGCAATCAGGTGTTGCGGGCAGGCCCCGGGGGCAGGCCCTGCTGAGTCCCCGAGCGCCACCTGGGTTCCTGCACCACCCTTGGGCCGGGAAGAGGTGCCACCTTGTGCGTAGAAGCCCTGCACACAGGCAAGAACCCCCCCAGGCCCGAGGCGCACCCGACCCTGGAGCCCCCTGGCCGGATGCAGCCACAGGGAACGGGGGTTCTTTGTTGGCAGGCCCCATTCCCGAAGCATCCACGGGCACTTCCCGAAGGGCTGACACCTGCTGCGCCTCAGCAGCCAGCCAACCTCCCTCCCTCTGGTCGGGCACTGCAAGCCACACAGCCACTTGTGTCCCCTGTGTCCCTCCCTGGAGGCCGCAGCGCGTTTTGGGTTTTGGCGCGGACGGGTCCCTCTCGGCTTCCGTAGTCCATTTGCCCCCGGAGCCTGCCAGACCCCTGGCTCTAGGAGGCTGCCCAGGGGCGCTGCCAACAGCCCCCAGGTGCTGGCTAGCCGCCTCGGCCGGCCACGGGGGAGCACACACACCTGCGGGTGTCCCCGGGCCGCACACACGAACTGCCCCGCGTTTCCCGGCGTTGCAAATAGGCCCCCCGGGAAGCCCCGCCCGCCCTAGGGGCTTGTCAGGTGGGGCCGACGCAAGGTGGTTGACTGGGGAGGGCTGCTTCTGGCACACACCCGCTCCTGAAGCCCACTGGGGCGGTCCAAGGGCGAGGAGCTCGGAGCTCGGTCAGGGCTGTCCCAGCAGAACTTTTTGAGGGTGGACGGACACACCCGCGGGCAATCAGGTGTTGCGGGCAGGCCCCGGGGGCAGGCCCTGCTGAGTCCCCGAGCGCCACCTGGGTTCCTGCCACCACCCTTTGGCCGGGATGAGGTGCCACCTTGTGCGTAGAAGCCCTGCACACAGGCAAGAAGCCCCCCAGGCCCGCGGCGCACCCGACCCTGGAGCCCCCTGGCCGGATGCAGCCACAGGGAACGGGGCTTCTGAGTTGGCAGGCCCCATTCCCGAAGCATCCACGGGCACTTCCCGAAGGGCTGACACCTGCAGCGCCTCAGCAGCCAGCCAACCTCCGTCCCTCTGGTCGGGCACTGCAAGCCACACAGCCACTTGTGTCCCCTGTGTCCCTCCCTGGAGGCTGCAGCGCGTTTTGGGTTTTGGCGCGGACGGGCCCCTCTCGGCTTCCGTAGTCCATTTGCCCCCGGAGCCTGCCAGACCCCTGGCTCTAGGAGGCTGCCCAGGGGCGCTGCCAACAGCCCCCAGGTGCTGGCTAGCCGCCTCGGCCGGCCACGGGGGGAGCACACACACCTGCGGGTGTCCCCGGGCCGCACACACGAACTGCCCCGCGCTTCCTGTCGTTGCAAATAGGCCCCCCGGGAAGCCCTGCCCGCCCTAGGGGCTTGTCGGGTGGGGCCGACGCAAGGTGGTTGACTGGGGAGGGCTGCTGCTGGCACACACCCGCTCCTGAAGCCCACTGGGGCGGTCCAAGGGCGAGGAGCTCGGAGCTCGGTCAGGGCTGTCCCAGCAGAACTTTTTGAGGGTGGACGGACACGCCCGCGGGCAATCAGGTGTTGCGGGCAGGCCCCGGGGGCAGGCCCTGCTGAGTCCCCGAGCGCCACCTGGGTTCCTGCCACCACCCTTGGGCCGGGAAGAGGTGCCACCTTGTGCGTAGAAGCCCTGCACACAGGCAAGAAGCCCCCCAGGCCCGCGGCGCACCCGACCCTGGAGCCCCCTGGCCGGATGCAGCCACAGGGAACGGGGGTTCTGAGTTGGCAGGCCCCATTCCCGAAGCATCCACGGGCACTTCCCGAAGGGCTGACACCTGCTGCGCCTCAGCAGCCAGCCAACCTCCCTCCCTCTGGTCGGGCACTGCAAGCCTCACAGCCACTTGTGTCCCCTGTGTCCCTCCCTGGAGGCCGCAGCGCGTTATGGGTTTTGGCGCGGACGGGCCCCTCTCGGCTTCCGTAGTCCATTTGCCCCCGGAGCCTGCCAGACCCCTGGCTCTAGGAGGCTGCCCAGGGGCGCTGCCAACAGCCCCCAGGTGCTGGCTAGCCGCCTCGGCCGGCCACGGGGGGAGCACACACACCTGCGGGTGTCCCCGGGCCGCACACACGAACTGCCCCGCGTTTCCCGGCGTTGCAAATAGGCCCCCCGGGAAGCCCCGCCCGCCCTAGGGGCTTGTCAGGTGGGGCCGACGCAAGGTGGTTGACTGGGGAGGGCTGCTTCTGGCACACACCCGCTCCTGAAGCCCACTGGGGCGGTCCAAGGGCGAGGAGCTCGGAGCTCGGTCAGGGCTGTCCCAGCAGAACTTTTTGAGGGTGGACGGACACGCCCGCGGGCAATCAGGTGTTGCGGGCAGGCCCCGGGGGCAGGCCCTGCTGAGTCCCCGAGCACCACCTGGGTTCCTGCCACCACCCTTGGGCCGGGATGAGGTGCCACCTTGTGCGTAGAAGCCCTGCACACAGGCAAGAAGCCCCCCAGGCCCGCGGCGCACCCGACCCTGGAGCCCCCTGGCCGGCTGCAGGCACAGGGAACGGGGGTTCTGAGTTGGCAGGCCCCATTCCCGAAGCATCCACGGGCACTTCCCGAAGGGCTGACACCTGCTGCGCCTCAGCAGCCAGCCAACCTCCCTCCCTCTGGTCGGGCACTGCAAGCCACACAGCCAATTGTGTCCCCTGTGTCCCTCCCTGGAGGCCGCAGCGCGTTTTGGGTTTTGGCGCGGACGGGCCCCTCTCGGCTTCCGTAGTCCATTTGCCCCCGGAGACTGCCAGACCCCTGGCTCTAGGAGGCTGCCCAGGGGCGCTGCCAACAGCCCCCAGGTGCTGGCTAGCCGCCTCGGCCGGCCACGGGGGGAGCACACACACCTGCGGGTGTCCCCGGGCCGCACACACGAACTGCCCCGCGCTTCCTGGCGTTGCAAATAGGCCCCCCGGGAAGCCCCGCCCGCCCTAGGGGCTTGTCGGGTGGGGCCGACGCAAGGTGGTTGACTGGGGAGGGCTGCTGCTGGCACACACCCACTCCTGAAGCCCACTGGGGCGGTCCAAGGGCGAGGAGCTCAGTGCTCGGTCAGGGCTGTCCCAGCAGAACTTTTTGAGGGTGGACGGACACGCCCGCGGGCAATCAGGTGTTGCGGGCAGGCCCCGGGGGCAGGCCCTGCTGAGTCCCCGAGCGCCACCTGGGTTCCTGCCACCACCCTTGGGCCGGGAAGAGGTGCCACCTTGTGCGTAGAAGCCCTGCACACAGGCAAGAAGCCCCCCAGGCCCGCGGCGCACCCGACCCTGGAGCCCCCTGGCCGGATGCAGCCACAGGGAACGGGGGTTCTGAGTTGGCAGGCCCCATTCCCGAAGCATCCACGGGCACTTCCCGAAGGGCTGACACCTGCCTCGCCTCAGCAGCCAGCCAACCTCCCTCCCTCTGGTCGGGCACTGCAAGCCTCACAGCCACTTGTGTCCCCTGTGTCCCTCCCTGGAGGCCGCAGCGCGTTTTGGGTTTTGGCGCGGACGGGCCCCTCTCGGCTTCCGTAGTCCATTTGCCCCCGGAGCCTGCCAGACCCCTGGCTCTAGGAGGCTGCCCAGGGGCGCTGCCAACAGCCCCCAGGTGCTGGCTAGCCGCAGCAGCCGGCCACGGGGGGAGCACACACACCTGCGGGTGTCCCCAGGCCGCACACACGGACTGCCCCGCGCTTCCCGGCGTTGCAAATAGGTCCCCCGGGAAGCCCCGCCGGCCCTAGGGGCTTGTCGGACGGGGCCGACACACGGTGGGTGAGTGGGGAGGGCTGCTGCTGGCACACACCCACTCCTGAAGCCCACTGGGGCGGTCCAAGGGCGAGGAGCTCGGAGCTCGGTCAGGGCTGTCCCAGCAGAACTTTTTGAGGGTGGACGGACACGCCCGCGGGCAATCAGGTGTTGCGGGCAGGCCCCGGGGGCAGGCCCTGCTGAGTCCCCGAGCGCCACCTGGGTTCCTGCCACCACCCTTGGGCCGGGATGAGGTGCCACCTTGTGCGTAGAAGCCCTGCACACAGGCAAGAAGCCCCCCAGGCCCGCGGCGCACCCGACCCTGGAGCCCCCTGGCCGGATGCAGCCACAGGGAACGGGGGTTCTGAGTTGGCAGGCCCCATTCCCGAAGCATCCACAGGCACTTCCCGAAGGGCTGACACCTGCTGCGCCTCAGCAGCCAGCCAACCTCCCTCCCTCTGGTCGGGCACTGCAAGCCACACAGCCACTTGTGTCCCCTGTGTCCCTCCCTGGAGGCCGCAGCGCGTTTTGGGTTTTGGCGCGGACGGGCCCCTCTCGGCTTCCGTAGTCCATTTGCCCCCGGAGCCTGCCAGACCCCTGGCTCTAGGAGGCTGCCCAGGGGCGCTGCCAACAGCCCCCAGGTGCTGGCTAGCCGCCTCGGCCGGAAACAGGGGGAGCACACACACCTGCGGGTGTCCCCGGGCCGCACACACGAACTGCCCCGCGCTTCCCGGCGTTGCAAATAGGCCCCCTGGGAAGCCCGGCCCGCCCTAGGGGCTTGTCGGGTGGGGCCGACGCAAGGTGGTTGACTGGGGAGGGCTGCTGCTGCCACACACCCACTCCTGAAGCCCACTGGGGCGGTCCAAGGGCGAGGAGCTCGGAGCTCGGTCAGGGCTGTCCCAGCAGAACTTTTTGAGGGTGGACGGACACGCCCGCAGGCAATCAGGTGTTGCGGGCAGGCCCCGGGGGCAGGCCCTGCTGAGTCCCCGAGCGCCACCTGGGTTCCTGCCACCACCCTTGGGCCGGGATGAGGTGCCACCTTGTGCGTAGAAGCCCTGCACACAGGCAAGAAGCCCCCCAGGCCCGTGGCGCACCCGACCCTGGAGCCCCCTGGTCGGATGCAGCCACAGGGAACGGGGGTTCTTTGTTGGCAGGCCCCATTCCCGAAGCATCCACGGGCACTTCCCGAAGGGCTGACACCTGCTGCGCCTCAGCAGCCAGCCAACCTCCCTCCCTCTGGTCGGGCACTGCAAGCCACACAGCCACTTGTGTCCCCTGTGTCCCTCCCTGGAGGCCGCAGCGCGTTTTGGGTTTTGGCGCGGACGGGCCCCTCTCGGCTTCCGTAGTCCATTTGCCCCCGGAGCCTGCCAGACCCCTGGCTCTAGGAGGCTGCCCAGGGGCGCTGCCAACAGCCCCCAGGTGCTGGCTAGCCGCCTCGGCCGGCCACGGGGGGAGCACACACACCTGCGGGTGTCCCCGGGCCGCACACAAGAACTGCCCCGCGCTTCCCGGCGTTGCAAATAGGCCCCCCGGGAAGCCCCGCCCGCCCTAGGGGCTTGTCGAGCGGGGCCGACGCACGGTGGTTGACTGGGGAGGGCTGCTGCTGGCACACACCCACTCCTGAAGCCCACTGGGGCGGTCCAAGGGCGAGGAGCTCGGAGCTCGGTCAGGGCTGTCCCAGCAGAACTTTTTGAGGGTGGACGGACACGCCCGCGGGCAATCAGGTGTTGCGGGCAGGCCCCGGGGGCAGGCCCTGCTGAGTCCCCGAGCGCCACCTGGGTTCCTGCCACCACCCTTGGGCCGGGATGAGGTGCCACCTTGTGCGTAGAAGCCCTGCACACAGGCAAGAAGCCCCCCAGGCCCGCGGCGCACCCGACCCTGGAGCCCCCTGGCCGGATGCAGCCACAGGGAACGGGGGTTCATTGTTGGCAGGCCCCATTCCCGAAGCATCCACGGGCACTTCCCGAAGGGCTGACACCTGCTGCGCCTCAGCAGCCAGCCAACCTCCCTCCCTCTGGTCGGGCACTGCAAGCCACACAGCCACTTGTGTCCCCTGTGTCCCTCCCTGGAGGCCGCAGCGCGTTTTGGGTTTTGGCGCGGACGGGAGCCTCTCGGCTTCCGTAGTCCATTTGCCCCCGGAGACTGCCAGAACCCTGGCTCTAGGAGGCTGCCCAGGGGCGCTGCCAACAGCCCCCAGGTGCTGGCTAGCCGCCTCGGCCGGCCACGGGGGGAGCACACACACCTGCGGGTGTCCCCGGGCCGCACACACGAACTGCCCCGCGCTTCCTGGCGTTGCAAATAGGCCCCCCGGGAAGCCCCGCCCGCCCTAGGGGCTTGTCGGGTGGGGCCGACGCAAGGTGGTTGACTGGGGAGGGCTGCTGCTGGCACACACCCACTCCTGAAGCCCACTGGGGCGGTCCAAGGGCGAGGAGCTCAGTGCTCGGTCAGGGCTGTCCCAGCAGAACTTTTTGAGGGTGGACGGACACGCCCGCGGGCAATCAGGTGTTGCGGGCAGGCCCCGGGGGCAGGCCCTGCTGAGTCCCCGAGCGCCACCTGGGTTCCTGCCACCACCCTTGGGCCGGGAAGAGGTGCCACCTTGTGCGTAGAAGCCCTGCACACAGGCAAGAAGCCCCCCAGGCCCGCGGCGCACCCGACCCTGGAGCCCCCTGGCCGGATGCAGCCACAGGGAACGGGGGTTCTGAGTTGGCAGGCCCCATTCCCGAAGCATCCACGGGCACTTCCCGAAGGGCTGACACCTGCCTCGCCTCAGCAGCCAGCCAACCTCCCTCCCTCTGGTCGGGCACTGCAAGCCACACAGCCACTTGTGTCCCCTGTGTCCCTCCCTGGAGGCCGCAGCGCGTTTTGGGTTTTGGCGCGGACGGGCCCCTCTCGGCTTCCGTAGTCCATTTGCCCCCGGAGCCTGCCAGACCCCTGGCTCTAGGAGGCTGCCCAGGGGCGCTGCCAACAGCCCCCAGGTGCTGGCTAGCCGCCTCGGCCGGCCACGGGGGGAGCACACACACCTGCGGGTGTCCCCGGGCCGCACACACGAACTGCCCCGCGCTTCCCGGCGTTGCAAATAGGCCCCCCGGGAAGCCCCGCCCGCCCTAGGGGCTTGTCGGGTGGGGCCGACGCACGGTGGTTGACTGGGGAGGGCTGCTGCTGCCACACACCCACTCCTGAAGCCCACTGGGGCGGTCCAAGGGCGAGGAGCTCGGAGCTCGGTCAGGGCTGTCCCAGCAGAACTTTTTGAGGGTGGACGGACACGCCCGCGGGCAATCAGGTGTTGCGGGCAGGCCCCGGGGGCAGGCCCTGCTGAGTCCCCGAGCGCCACCTGGGTTCCTGCCACCACCCTTGGGCCGGGATGAGGTGCCACCTTGTGCGTAGAAGCCCTGCACACAGGCAAGAAGCCCCCCAGGCCCGCGGCGCACCCGACCCTGGAGCCCCCTGGCCGGATGCAGCCACAGGGAACGGGGGTTCATTGTTGGCAGGCCCCATTCCCGAAGCATCCACGGGCACTTCCCGAAGGGCTGACACCTGCTGCGCCTCAGCAGCCAGCCAACCTCCCTCCCTCTGGTCGGGCACTGCAAGCCACACAGCCACTTGTGTCCCCTGTGTCCCTCCCTGGAGGCCGCAGCGCGTTTTGGGTTTTGGCGCGGACGGGAGCCTCTCGGCTTCCGTAGTCCATTTGCCCCCGGAGACTGCCAGAACCCTGGCTCTAGGAGGCTGCCCAGGGGCGCTGCCAACAGCCCCCAGGTGCTGGCTAGCCGCCTCGGCCGGCCACGGGGGGAGCACACACACCTGCGGGTGTCCCCGGGCCGCACACACGAACTGCCCCGCGCTTCCTGGCGTTGCAAATAGGCCCCCCGGGAAGCCCCGCCCGCCCTAGGGGCTTGTCGAGCGGGGCCGACGCACGGTGGTTGACTGGGGAGGGCTGCTGCTGGCACACACCCACTCCTGAAGCCCACTGGGGCGGTCCAAGGGCGAGGAGCTCGGAGCTCGGTCAGGGCTGTCCCAGCAGAACTTTTTGAGGGTGGACGGACACGCCCGCGGGCAATCAGGTGTTGCGGGCAGGCCCCGGGGGCAGGCCCTGCTGAGTCCCCGAGCGCCACCTGGGTTCCTGCCACCACCCTTGGGCCGGGATGAGGTGCCACCTTGTGCGTAGAAGCCCTGCACACAGGCAAGAAGCCCCCCAGGCCCGCGGCGCACCCGACCCTGGAGCCCCCTGGCCGGATGCAGCCACAGGGAACGGGGGTTCATTGTTGGCAGGCCCCATTCCCGAAGCATCCACGGGCACTTCCCGAAGGGCTGACACCTGCTGCGCCTCAGCAGCCAGCCAACCTCCCTCCCTCTGGTCGGGCACTGCAAGCCACACAGCCACTTGTGTCCCCTGTGTCCCTCCCTGGAGGCCGCAGCGCGTTTTGGGTTTTGGCGCGGACGGGAGCCTCTCGGCTTCCGTAGTCCATTTGCCCCCGGAGACTGCCAGAACCCTGGCTCTAGGAGGCTGCCCAGGGGCGCTGCCAACAGCCCCCAGGTGCTGGCTAGCCGCCTCGGCCGGCCACGGGGGGAGCACACACACCTGCGGGTGTCCCCGGGCCGCACACACGAACTGCCCCGCGCTTCCTGGCGTTGCAAATAGGCCCCCCGGGAAGCCCCGCCCGCCCTAGGGGCTTGTCGAGCGGGGCCGACGCACGGTGGTTGACTGGGGAGGGCTGCTGCTGGCACACACCCACTCCTGAAGCCCACTGGGGCGGTCCAAGGGCGAGGAGCTCGGAGCTCGGTCAGGGCTGTCCCAGCAGAACTTTTTGAGGGTGGACGGACACGCCCGCGGGCAATCAGGTGTTGCGGGCAGGCCCCGGGGGCAGGCCCTGCTGAGTCCCCGAGCGCCACCTGGGTTCCTGCCACCACCCTTGGGCCGGGATGAGGTGCCACCTTGTGCGTAGAAGCCCTGCACACAGGCAAGAAGCCCCCCAGGCCCGCGGCGCACCCGACCCTGGAGCCCCCTGGCCGGATGCAGCCACAGGGAACGGGGGTTCATTGTTGGCAGGCCCCATTCCCGAAGCATCCACGGGCACTTCCCGAAGGGCTGACACCTGCTGCGCCTCAGCAGCCAGCCAACCTCCCTCCCTCTGGTCGGGCACTGCAAGCCACACAGCCACTTGTGTCCCCTGTGTCCCTCCCTGGAGGCCGCAGCGCGTTTTGGGTTTTGGCGCGGACGGGAGCCTCTCGGCTTCCGTAGTCCATTTGCCCCCGGAGACTGCCAGAACCCTGGCTCTAGGAGGCTGCCCAGGGGCGCTGCCAACAGCCCCCAGGTGCTGGCTAGCCGCCTCGGCCGGCCACGGGGGGAGCACACACACCTGCGGGTGTCCCCGGGCCGCACACACGAACTGCCCCGCGCTTCCTGGCGTTGCTAATAGGCCCCCCGGGAAGCCCCGCCCGCCCTAGGGTCTTGTCGGGTGGGGCCGACGCAAGGTGGTTGACTGGGGAGGGCTGCTGCTGGCACACACCCACTCCTGAAGCCCACTGGGGCGGTCCAAGGGCGAGGAGCTCGGAGCTCGGTCAGGGCTGTCCCAGCAGAACTTTTTGAGGGTGGACGGACACGCCCGCAGGCAATCAGGTGTTGCGGGCAGGCCCCGGGGGCAGGCCCTGCTGAGTCCCCGAGCGCCACCTGGGTTCCTGCCACCACCCTTGGGCCGGGAAGAGGTGCCACCTTGTGCGTAGAAGCCCTGCACACAGGCAAGAAGCCCCCCAGGCCCGCGGCGCACCCGACCCTGGAGCCCCCTGGCCGGATGCAGCCACAGGGAACGGGGGTTCTGAGTTGGCAGGCCCCATTCCCGAAGCATCCACGGGCACTTCCCGAAGGGCTGACACCTGCCTCGCCTCAGCAGCCAGCCAACCTCCCTCCCTCTGGTCGGGCACTGCAAGCCACACAGCCACTTGTGTCCCCTGTGTCCCTCCCTGGAGGCCGCAGCGCGTTTTGGGTTTTGGCGCGGACGGGCCCCTCTCGGCTTCCGTAGTCCATTTGCCCCCGGAGCCTGCCAGACCCCTGGCTCTAGGAGGCTGCCCAGGGGCGCTGCCAACAGCCCCCAGGTGCTGGCTAGCCGCCTCGGCCGGCCACGGGGGGAGCACACACACCTGCGGGTGTCCCCGGGCCGCACACACGAACTGCCCCGCGCTTCCCGGCGTTGCAAATAGGCCCCCCGGGAAGCCCCGCCCGCCCTAGGGGCTTGTCGGGTGGGGCCGACGCACGGTGGTTGACTGGGGAGGGCTGCTGCTGCCACACACCCACTCCTGAAGCCCACTGGGGCGGTCCAAGGGCGAGGAGCTCGGAGCTCGGTCAGGGCTGTCCCAGCAGAACTTTTTGAGGGTGGACGGACACGCCCGCGGGCAATCAGGTGTTGCGGGCAGGCCCCGGGGGCAGGCCCTGCTGAGTCCCCGAGCGCCACCTGGGTTCCTGCCACCACCCTTGGGCCGGGATGAGGTGCCACCTTGTGCGTAGAAGCCCTGCACACAGGCAAGAAGCCCCCCAGGCCCGCGGCGCACCCGACCCTGGAGCCCCCTGGCCGGATGCAGCCACAGGGAACGGGGGTTCATTGTTGGCAGGCCCCATTCCCGAAGCATCCACGGGCACTTCCCGAAGGGCTGACACCTGCTGCGCCTCAGCAGCCAGCCAACCTCCCTCCCTCTGGTCGGGCACTGCAAGCCACACAGCCACTTGTGTCCCCTGTGTCCCTCCCTGGAGGCCGCAGCGCGTTTTGGGTTTTGGCGCGGACGGGAGCCTCTCGGCTTCCGTAGTCCATTTGCCCCCGGAGACTGCCAGAACCCTGGCTCTAGGAGGCTGCCCAGGGGCGCTGCCAACAGCCCCCAGGTGCTGGCTAGCCGCCTCGGCCGGCCACGGGGGGAGCACACACACCTGCGGGTGTCCCCGGGCCGCACACACGAACTGCCCCGCGCTTCCTGGCGTTGCAAATAGGCCCCCCGGGAAGCCCCGCCCGCCCTAGGGTCTTGTCGGGTGGGGCCGACGCAAGGTGGTTGACTGGGGAGGGCTGCTGCTGGCACACACCCACTCCTGAAGCCCACTGGGGCGGTCCAAGGGCGAGGAGCTCGGAGCTCGGTCAGGGCTGTCCCAGCAGAACTTTTTGAGGGTGGACGGACACGCCCGCAGGCAATCAGGTGTTGCGGGCAGGCCCCGGGGGCAGGCCCTGCTGAGTCCCCGAGCGCCACCTGGGTTCCTGCCACCACCCTTGGGCCGGGAAGAGGTGCCACCTTGTGCGTAGAAGCCCTGCACACAGGCAAGAAGCCCCCCAGGCCCGCGGCGCACCCGACCCTGGAGCCCCCTGGCCGGATGCAGCCACAGGGAACGGGGGTTCATTGTTGGCAGGCCCCATTCCCGAAGCATCCACGGGCACTTCCCGAAGGGCTGACACCTGCCTCGCCTCAGCAGCCAGCCAACCTCCCTCCCTCTGGTCGGGCACTGCAAGCCACACAGCCACTTGTGTCCCCTGTGTCCCTCCCTGGAGGCCGCAGCGCGTTTTGGGTTTTGGCGCGGACGGGCCCCTCTCGGCTTCCGTAGTCCATTTGCCCCCGGAGCCTGCCAGACCCCTGGCTCTAGGAGGCTGCCCAGGGGCGCTGCCAACAGCCCCCAGGTGCTGGCTAGCCGCCTCGGCCGGCCACGGGGGGAGCACACACACCTGCGGGTGTCCCCGGGCCGCACACACGAACTGCCCCGCGCTTCCCGGCGTTGCAAATAGGCCCCCCGGGAAGCCCCGCCCGCCCTAGGGGCTTGTCGGGTGGGGCCGACGCACGGTGGTTGACTGGGGAGGGCTGCTGCTGGCACACACCCACTCCTGAAGCCCACTGGGGCGGTCCAAGGGCGAGGAGCTCGGAGCTCGGTCAGGGCTGTCCCAGCAGAACTTTTTGAGGGTGGACGGACACGCCCGCAGGCAATCAGGTGTTGCGGGCAGGCCCCGGGGGCAGGCCCTGCTGAGTCCCCGAGCGCCACCTGGGTTCCTGCCACCACCCTTGGGCCGGGAAGAGGTGCCACCTTGTGCGTAGAAGCCCTGCACACAGGCAAGAAGCCCCCCAGGCCCGCGGCGCACCCGACCCTGGAGCCCCCTGGCCGGATGCAGCCACAGGGAACGGGGGTTCTGAGTTGGCAGGCCCCATTCCCGAAGCATCCACGGGCACTTCCCGAAGGGCTGACACCAGCTGCGCCTAAGCAGCCAGCCAACCTCCCTCCCTCTGGTCGGGCACTGCAAGCCACACAGCCACTTGTGTCCCCTGTGTCCCTCCCTGGAGGCCGCAGCGCGTTTTGGGTTTTGGCGCGGACGGGCCCCTCTCGGCTTCCGTAGTCCATTTGCCCCCGGAGCCTGCCAGACCCCTGGCTCTAGGAGGCTGCACAGGGGCGCTGCCAACAGCCCCCAGGTGCTGGCTAGCCGCAGCGGCCGGCCACGGGGGGAGCACACACACCTGCGGGTGTCCCCGGGCCGCACACACGAACTGCCCCGCGCTTCCCGGCGTTGCAAATAGGCCCCCCGGGAAGCCCGCCCGCCCCAGGGGCTTGTCGGGTGGGGCCGACGCACGGTGGTTGACTGGGGAGGGCTGCTGCTGGCACACACCCACTCCTGAAGCCCACTGGGGCGGTCCAAGGGCGAGGAGCTCAGAGCTCGGATCTCGGTCAGGGCTGTCCCAGCAGAACTTTTTGAGGGTGGACGGACACGCCCCCGGGCAATCAGGTGTTGCGGGCAGGCCCCGGGGGCAGGCCCTGCTGAGTCCCCGAGCGCCACCTGGGTTCCTGCCACCACCCTTGGGCCGGGATGAGGTGCCACCTTGTGCGTAGAAGCCCTGCACACAGGCAAGAACCCCCCCAGGCCCGCGGCGCACCCGACCCTGGAGCCCCCTGGCCGGATGCAGCCACAGGGAACGGGGCTTCTGAGTTGGCAGGCCCCATTCCCGAAGCATCCACGGGCACTTCCCGAAGGGCTGACACCTGCTGCGCCTCAGCAGCCAGCCAACCTCCCTCCCTCTGGTCGGGCACTGCAAGCCACACAGCCACTTGTGTCCCCTGTGTCCCTCCCTGGAGGCCGCAGCGCGTTTTGGGTTTTGGCGCGGACGGGCCCCTCTCGGCTTCCGTAGTCCATTTGCCCCCGGAGCCTGCCAGACCCCTGGCTCTAGGAGGCTGCCCAGGGGCGCTGCCAACAGCCCCCAGGTGCTGGCTAGCCGCCTCGGCCGGCCACGGGGGGAGCACACACACCTGCGGGTGTCCCCGGGCCGCACACACGAACTGCCCCGCGCTTCCCGGCGTTGCAAATAGGCCCCCCGGGAAGCCCCGCCCGCCCTAGGGGCTTGTCGGGTGGGGCCGACGCACGGTGGTTGACTGGGGAGGGCTGCTGCTGGCACACACCCACTCCTGAAGCCCACTGGGGCGGTCCAAGGGCGAGGAGCTCGGAGCTCGGTCAGGGCTGTCCCAGCAGAACTTTTTGAGGGTGGACGGACACGCCCGCAGGCAATCAGGTGTTGCGGGCAGGCCCCGGGGGCAGGCCCTGCTGAGTCCCCGAGCGCCACCTGGGTTCCTGCCACCACCCTTGGGCCGGGAAGAGGTGCCACCTTGTGCGTAGAAGCCCTGCACACAGGCAAGAAGCCCCCCAGGCCCGCGGCGCACCCGACCCTGGAGCCCCCTGGCCGGATGCAGCCACAGGGAACGGGGGTTCTGAGTTGGCAGGCCCCATTCCCGAAGCATCCACGGGCACTTCCCGAAGGGCTGACACCAGCTGCGCCTCAGCAGCCAGCCAACCTCCCTCCCTCTGGTCGGGCACTGCAAGCCACACAGCCACTTGTGTCCCCTGTGTCCCTCCCTGGAGGCCGCAGCGCGTTTTGGGTTTTGGCGCGGACGGGCCCCTCTCGGCTTCCGTAGTCCATTTGCCCCCGGAGCCTGCCAGACCCCTGGCTCTAGGAGGCTGCCCAGGGGCGCTGCCAACAGCCCCCAGGTGCTGGCTAGCCGCCTCGGCCGGCCACGGGGGGAGCACACACACCTGCGGGTGTCCCCGGGCCGCACACACGAACTGCCCCGCGCTTCCCGGCGTTGCAAATAGGCCCCCCGGGAAGCCCGCCCGCCCCAGGGGCTTGTCGGGTGGGGCCGACGCACGGTGGTTGACTCGGGAGGGCTGCTGCTGGCACACACCCACTCCTGAAGCCCACTGGGGCGGTCCAAGGGCGAGGAGCTCGGAGCTCGGATCTCGGTCAGGGCTGTCCCAGCAGAACTTTTTGAGGGTGGACGGACACGCCCCCGAGCAATCGGGTGTTGCGGGCAGGCCCCGGGGGCAGGCCCTGCTGAGTCCCCGAGCGCCACCTGGGTTCCTGCCACCACCCTTGGGCCGGGATGAGGTGCCACCTTGTGCGTAGAAGCCCTGCACACAGGCAAGAAGCCCCCCAGGCCCGCGGCGCACCCGACCCTGGAGCCCCCTGGCCGGATGCAGCCACAGGGAACGGGGGTTCTGAGTTGGCAGGCCCCATTCCCGAAGCATCCACGGGCACTTCCCGAAGGGCTGACACCTGCTGCGCCTCAGCAGCCAGCCAACCTCCCTCCCTCTGGTCGGGCACTGCAAGCCACACAGCCACTTGTGTCCCCTGTGTCCCTCCCTGGAGGCCGCAGCGCGTTTTGGGTTTTGGCGCGGACGGGCCCCTCTCGGCTTCCGTAGTCCATTTGCCCCCGGAGCCTGCCAGACCCCTGGCTCTAGGAGGCTGCCCAGGGGCGCTGCCAACAGCCCCCAGGTGCTGGCTAGCCGCCTCGGCCGGCCACGGGGGGAGCACACACACCTGCGGGTGTCCCCGGGCCGCACACACGAACTGCCCCGCACTTCCCTGCGTTGCAAATAGGCCCCCTGGGAAGCCCGGCCCGCCCTAGGGGCTTGTCGGGTGGGGCCGACGCAAGGTGGTTGACTGGGGAGGGCTGCTGCTGGCACACACCCACTCCTGAAGCCCACTGGGGCGGTCCAAGGGCGAGGAGCTCGGAGCTCGGTCAGGGCTGTCCCAGCAGAACTTTTTGAGGGTGGACGGACACGCCCGCGTGCAATCAGGTGTTGCGGGCAAGCCCCGGGGGCAGGCCCTGCTGAGTCCCCGAGTGCCACCTGGGTTCCTGCCACCATCCATGGGCCGGGATGAGGTGCCACCTTGTGCGTAGAAGCCCTGCACACAGGCAAGAAGCCCCCCAGGCCCGCGGCGCACCCGACCCTGGAGCCCCCTGGCCGGATGCAGCCACAGGGAACGGGGGTTCTGAGTTGGCAGGCCCCATTCCCGAAGCATCCACGGGCACTTCCCGAAGGGCTGACACCTGCTGCGCCTCAGCAGCCAGCCAACCTCCCACCCTCTGGTCGGGCACTGCAAGCCACACAGCCACTTGTGTCCCCTGTGTCCCTCCCTGGAGGCCGCAGCGCGTTTTGGGTTTTGGCGCGGACGGGCCCCTCTCGGCTTCCGCAGTCCATTTGCCCCCGGAGCCTGCCAGAACCCTGGCTCTAGGAGGCTGCCCAGGGGCGCTGCCAACAGCCCCCAGGTGCTGGCTAGCCGCAGCGGGCGGCCACGGGGGGAGCACACACACCTGCGGGTATCCCCGGGCCGCACACACGAACTGCCCCGCGCTTCCCGGCGTTGCAAATAGGCCCCCCGGGAAGCCCCGCCCGCCCTAGGGGCTTGTCGGGTGGGGCCGACGCAAGGTGGTTGACTGGGGAGGGCTGCTGCTGGCACACACCCACTCCTGAAGCCCACTGGGGCGGTCCAAGGGCGAGGAGCTCGGAGCTCGGTCAGGGCTGTCCCAGCAGAACTTTTTGAGGGTGGATGGACACGCCCGCAGGCAATCAGGTGTTGGGGGCAGGCCCCGGGGGCAGGCCCTGCTGAGTCCCCGAGCGCCACCTGGGTTCCTGCCACCAGCCTTGGGCCGGGAAGAGGTGCCACCTTGTGCGTAGAAGCCCTGCACACAGGCAAGAAGCCCCCCAGGCCCGCGGCGCACCCGACCCTGGAGCCCCCTGGCCGGATGCAGCCACAGGGAACGGGGGTTCTGAGTTGGCAGGCCCCATTCCCGAAGCATCCACGGGCACTTCCCGAAGGGCTGACACCTGCTGCGCCTCAGCAGCCAGCCAACCTCCCACCCTCTGGTCGGGCACTGCAAGCCACACAGCCACTTGTGTCCCCTGTGTCCCTCCCTGGAGGCCGCAGCGCGTTTTGGGTTTTGGCGCGGACGGGCCCCTCTCGGCTTCCGCAGTCCATTTGCCCCCGGAGCCTGCCAGAACCCTGGCTCTAGGAGGCTGCCCAGGGGCGCTGCCAACAGCCCCCAGGTGCTGGCTAGCCGCAGCGGGCGGCCACGGGGGGAGCACACACACCTGCGGGTATCCCCGGGCCGCACACACGAACTGCCCCGCGCTTCCCGGCGTTGCAAATAGGCCCCCCGGGAAGCCCCGCCCGCCCTAGGGGCTTGTCGGGTGGGGCCGACGCAAGGTGGTTGACTGGGGAGGGCTGCTGCTGGCACACACCCACTCCTGAAGCCCACTGGGGCGGTCCAAGGGCGAGGAGCTCGGAGCTCGGTCAGGGCTGTCCCAGCAGAACTTTTTGAGGGTGGATGGACACGCCCGCAGGCAATCAGGTGTTGGGGGCAGGCCCCGGGGGCAGGCCCTGCTGAGTCCCCGAGCGCCACCTGGGTTCCTGCCACCAGCCTTGGGCCGGGAAGAGGTGCCACCTTGTGCGTAGAAGCCCTGCACACAGGCAAGAAGCCCCCCAGGCCCGCGGCGCACCCGACCCTGGAGCCCCCTGGCCGGATGCAGCCACAGGGAACGGGGGTTCTGAGTTGGCAGGCCCCATTCCCGAAGCATCCACGGGCACTTCCCGAAGGGCTGACACCTGCTGCGCCTCAGCAGCCAGCCAACCTCCCTCCCTCTGGTCGGGCACTGCAAGCCACACAGCCACTTGTGTCCCCTGTGTCCCTCCCTGGAGGCCGCAGCGCGTTTTGGGTTTTGGCGCGGACGGGCCCCTCTCGGCTTCCGTAGTCCATTTGCCCCCAGAGCCTGCCAGACCCCTGGCTCTAGGAGGCTGCCCAGGGGCGCTGCCAACAGCCCCCAGGTGCTGGCTAGCCGCCTCGGCCGGCCACGGGGGGAGCACACACACCTGCGGGTGTCCCCGGGCCGCACACACGAACTGCCCCGCGCTTCCCGGCGTTGTAATAGGCCCCCCGGGAAGCCCCGCCCGACCTAGGGGCTTGTCGGGTGAGGCCGACGCACGGTGGTTGACTGGGGAGGGCTGCTGCTGGCACACACCCACTCCTGAAGCCCACTGGGGCGGTCCAAGGGCGAGGAGCTCGGAGCTCGGTCAGGGCTGTCCCAGCAGAACTTTTTGAGGGTGGACGGACACGCCCGCAGGCAATCAGGTGTTGCGGGCAGGCCCCGGGGGCAGGCCCTGCTGAGTCCCCGAGCGCCACCTGGGTTCCTGCCACCACCCTTGGGCCGGGAAGAGGTGCCACCTTGTGCGTAGAAGCCCTGCACACAGGCAAGAAGGCCCCCAGGCCCGCGGCGCACCCGACCCTGGAGCCCCCTGGCCGGATGCAGCCACAGGGAACGGGGGTTCTGAGTTGGCAGGCCCCATTCCCGAAGCATCCACGGGCACTTCCCGAAGGGCTGACACCTGCTGCGCCTCAGCAGCCAGCCAACCTCCCTCCCTCTGGTCGGGCACTGCAAGCCACACAGCCACTTGTGTCCCCTGTGTCCCTCCCTGGAGGCCGCAGCGCGTTTTGGGTTTTGGCGCGGACGGGCCCCTCTCGGCTTCCGTAGTCCATTTGCCCCCGGAGCCTGCCAGACCCCTGGCTCTAGGAGGCTGCCCAGGGGCGCTGCCAACAGCCCCCAGGTGCTGGCTAGCCGCCTCGGCCGGCCACGGGGGGAGCACACACACCTGCGGGTGTCCCCGGGCCGCACACACGAACTGCCCCGCACTTCCCGGCGTTGCAAATAGGCCCCCTGGGAAGCCCGGCCCGCCCTAGGGGCTTGTTGGGTGGGGCCGACGCAAGGTGGTTGACTGGGGAGGGCTGCTGTTGGCACACACCCACTCCTGAAGCCCACTGGGGCGGTCCAAGGGCGAGGAGCTCGGAGCTCGGTCAGGGCTGTCCCAGCAGAACTTTTTGAGGGTGGACGGACACGCCCGCGGGCAATCAGGTGTTGCGGGCAAGCCCCGGGGGCAGGCCCTGCTGAGTCCCCGAGTGCCACCTGGGTTCCTGCCACCACCCTTGGGCCGGGATGAGGTGCCACCTTGTGCGTAGAAGCCCTGCACACAGGCAAGAAGCCCCCCAGGCCCGCGGCGCACCCGACCCTGGAGCCCCCTGGCCGGATGCAGCCACAGGGAACGGGGGTTCTGATTTGGCAGGCCCCATTCCCGAAGCATCCACGGGCACTTCCCGAAGGGCTGACACCTGCTGCGCCTCAGCAGCCAGCCAACCTCCCACCCTCTGGTCGGGCACTGCAAGCCACACAGCCACTTGTGTCCCCTGTGTCCCTCCCTGGAGGCCGCAGCGCGTTTTGGGTTTTGGCGCGGACGGGCCCCTCTCGGCTTCCGTAGTCCATTTGCCCCCGGAGCCTGCCAGACCCCTGGCTCTAGGAGGCTGCCCAGGGGCGCTGCCAACAGCCCCCAGGTGCTGGCTAGCCGCCTCGGCCGGCCACGGGGGGAGCACACACACCTGCGGGTGTCCCCGGGCCGCACACACGAACTGCCCCGCGCTTCCTGGCGTTGCAAATAGGCCCCCCGGGAAGCCCCGCCCGCCCTAGGGTCTTGTCGGGTGGGGCCGACGCAAGGTGGTTGACTGGGGAGGGCTGCTGCTGGCACACACCCACTCCTGAAGCCCACTGGGGCGGTCCAAGGGCGAGGAGCTCGGAGCTCGGTCAGGGCTGTCCCAGCAGAACTTTTTGAGGGTGGACGGACACGCCCGCAGGCAATCAGGTGTTGCGGGCAGGCCCCGGGGGCAGGCCCTGCTGAGTCCCCGAGCGCCACCTGGGTTCCTGCCACCACCCTTGGGCCGGGAAGAGGTGCCACCTTGTGCGTAGAAGCCCTGCACACAGGCAAGAAGCCCCCCAGGCCCGCGGCGCACCCGACCCTGGAGCCCCCTGGCCGGATGCAGCCACAGGGAACGGGGGTTCTGAGTTGGCAGGCCCCATTCCCGAAGCATCCACGGGCACTTCCCGAAGGGCTGACACCTGCCTCGCCTCAGCAGCCAGCCAACCTCCCTCCCTCTGGTCGGGCACTGCAAGCCACACAGCCACTTGTGTCCCCTGTGTCCCTCCCTGGAGGCCGCAGCGCGTTTTGGGTTTTGGCGCGGACGGGCCCCTCTCGGCTTCCGTAGTCCATTTGCCCCCGGAGCCTGCCAGACCCCTGGCTCTAGGAGGCTGCCCAGGGGCGCTGCCAACAGCCCCCAGGTGCTGGCTAGCCGCCTCGGCCGGCCACGGGGGGAGCACACACACCTGCGGGTGTCCCCGGGCCGCACACACGAACAGCCCCGCGCTTCCCGGCGTTGCAAATAGGCCCCCCGGGAAGCCCCGCCCGCCCTAGGGGCTTGTCGGGTGGGGCCGACGCACGGTGGTTGACTGGGGAGGGCTGCTGCTGCCACACACCCACTCCTGAAGCCCACTGGGGCGGTCCAAGGGCGAGGAGCTCGGAGCTCGGTCAGGGCTGTCCCAGCAGAACTTTTTGAGGGTGGACGGACACGCCCGCGGGCAATCAGGTGTTGCGGGCAGGCCCCGGGGGCAGGCCCTGCTGAGTCCCCGAGCGCCACCTGGGTTCCTGCCACCACCCTTGGGCCGGGATGAGGTGCCACCTTGTGCGTAGAAGCCCTGCACACAGGCAAGAAGCCCCCCAGGCCCGCGGCGCACCCGACCCTGGAGCCCCCTGGCCGGATGCAGCCACAGGGAACGGGGGTTCATTGTTGGCAGGCCCCATTCCCGAAGCATCCACGGGCACTTCCCGAAGGGCTGACACCTGCTGCGCCTCAGCAGCCAGCCAACCTCCCTCCCTCTGGTCGGGCACTGCAAGCCACACAGCCACTTGTGTCCCCTGTGTCCCTCCCTGGAGGCCGCAGCGCGTTTTGGGTTTTGGCGCGGACGGGAGCCTCTCGGCTTCCGTAGTCCATTTGCCCCCGGAGACTGCCAGAACCCTGGCTCTAGGAGGCTGCCCAGGGGCGCTGCCAACAGCCCCCAGGTGCTGGCTAGCCGCCTCGGCCGGCCACGGGGGGAGCACACACACCTGCGGGTGTCCCCGGGCCGCACACACGAACTGCCCCGCGCTTCCTGGCGTTGCAAATAGGCCCCCCGGGAAGCCCCGCCCGCCCTAGGGTCTTGTCGGGTGGGGCCGACGCAAGGTGGTTGACTGGGGAGGGCTGCTGCTGGCACACACCCACTCCTGAAGCCCACTGGGGCGGTCCAAGGGCGAGGAGCTCGGAGCTCGGTCAGGGCTGTCCCAGCAGAACTTTTTGAGGGTGGACGGACACGCCCGCAGGCAATCAGGTGTTGCGGGCAGGCCCCGGGGGCAGGCCCTGCTGAGTCCCCGAGCGCCACCTGGGTTCCTGCCACCACCCTTGGGCCGGGAAGAGGTGCCACCTTGTGCGTAGAAGCCCTGCACACAGGCAAGAAGCCCCCCAGGCCCGCGGCGCACCCGACCCTGGAGCCCCCTGGCCGGATGCAGCCACAGGGAATGGGGGTTCATTGTTGGCAGGCCCCATTCCCGAAGCATCCACGGGCACTTCCCGAAGGGCTGACACCTGCCTCGCCTCAGCAGCCAGCCAACCTCCCTCCCTCTGGTCGGGCACTGCAAGCCACACAGCCACTTGTGTCCCCTGTGTCCCTCCCTGGAGGCCGCAGCGCGTTTTGGGTTTTGGCGCGGACGGGCCCCTCTCGGCTTCCGTAGTCCATTTGCCCCCGGAGCCTGCCAGACCCCTGGCTCTAGGAGGCTGCCCAGGGGCGCTGCCAACAGCCCCCAGGTGCTGGCTAGCCGCCTCGGCCGGCCACGGGGGGAGCACACACACCTGCGGGTGTCCCCGGGCCGCACACACGAACTGCCCCGCGCTTCCCGGCGTTGCAAATAGGCCCCCCGGGAAGCCCCGCCCGCCCTAGGGGCTTGTCGGGTGGGGCCGACGCACGGTGGTTGACTGGGGAGGGCTGCTGCTGGCACACACCCACTCCTGAAGCCCACTGGGGCGGTCCAAGGGCGAGGAGCTCGGAGCTCGGTCAGGGCTGTCCCAGCAGAACTTTTTGAGGGTGGACGGACACGCCCGCAGGCAATCAGGTGTTGCGGGCAGGCCCCGGGGGCAGGCCCTGCTGAGTCCCCGAGCGCCACCTGGGTTCCTGCCACCACCCTTGGGCCGGGAAGAGGTGCCACCTTGTGCGTAGAAGCCCTGCACACAGGCAAGAAGCCCCCCAGGCCCGCGGCGCACCCGACCCTGGAGCCCCCTGGCCGGATGCAGCCACAGGGAACGGGGGTTCTGAGTTGGCAGGCCCCATTCCCGAAGCATCCACGGGCACTTCCCGAAGGGCTGACACCAGCTGCGCCTCAGCAGCCAGCCAACCTCCCTCCCTCTGGTCGGGCACTGCAAGCCACACAGCCACTTGTGTCCCCTGTGTCCCTCCCTGGAGGCCGCAGCGCGTTTTGGGTTTTGGCGCGGACGGGCCCCTCTCGGCTTCCGTAGTCCATTTGCCCCCGGAGCCTGCCAGACCCCTGGCTCTAGGAGGCTGCACAGGGGCGCTGCCAACAGCCCCCAGGTGCTGGCTAGCCGCAGCGGCCGGCCACGGGGGGAGCACACACACCTGCGGGTGTCCCCGGGCCACACACACGAACTGCCCCGCGCTTCCCGGCGTTGCAAATAGGCCCCCCGGGAAGCCCGCCCGCCCCAGGGGCTTGTCGGGTGGGGCCGACGCACGGTGGTTGACTGGGGAGGGCTGCTGCTGGCACACACCCACTCCTGAAGCCCACTGTGGCGGTCCAAGGGCGAGGAGCTCAGAGCTCGGATCTCGGTCAGGGCTGTCCCAGCAGAACTTTTTGAGGGTGGACGGACACGCCCCCGGGCAATCAGGTGTTGCGGGCAGGCCCCGGGGGCAGGCCCTGCTGAGTCCCCGAGCGCCACCTGGGTTCCTGCCACCACCCTTGGGCCGGGATGAGGTGCCACCTTGTGCGTAGAAGCCCTGCACACAGGCAAGAACCCCCCCAGGCCCGCGGCGCACCCGACCCTGGAGCCCCCTGGCCGGATGCAGCCACAGGGAACGGGGCTTCTGAGTTGGCAGGCCGCATTCCCGAAGCATCCACGGGCACTTCCCGAAGGGCTGACACCTGCTGCGCCTCAGCAGCCAGCCAACCTCCCTCCCTCTGGTCGGGCACTGCAAGCCACACAGCCACTTGTGTCCCCTGTGTCCCTCCCTGGAGGCCGCAGCGCGTTTTGGGTTTTGGCGCGGACGGGCCCCTCTCGGCTTCCGTAGTCCATTTGCCCCCGGAGCCTGCCAGACCCCTGGCTCTAGGAGGCTGCCCAGGGGCGCTGCCAACAGCCCCCAGGTGCTGGCTAGCCGCCTCGGCCGGCCACGGGGGGAGCACACACACCTGCGGGTGTCCCCGGGCCGCACACACGAACTGCCCCGCGCTTCCCGGCGTTGCAAATAGGCCCCCCGGGAAGCCCCGCCCGCCCTAGGGGCTTGTCGGGTGGGGCCGACGCACGGTGGTTGACTGGGGAGGGCTGCTGCTGGCACACACCCACTCCTGAAGCCCACTGGGGCGGTCCAAGGGCGAGGAGCTCGGAGCTCGGTCAGGGCTGTCCCAGCAGAACTTTTTGAGGGTGGACGGACACGCCCGCAGGCAATCAGGTGTTGCGGGCAGGCCCCGGGGGCAGGCCCTGCTGAGTCCCCGAGCGCCACCTGGGTTCCTGCCACCACCCTTGGGCCGGGAAGAGGTGCCACCTTGTGCGTAGAAGCCCTGCACACAGGCAAGAAGCCCCCCAGGCCCGCGGCGCACCCGACCCTGGAGCCCCCTGGCCGGATGCAGCCACAGGGAACGGGGGTTCTGAGTTGGCAGGCCCCATTCCCGAAGCATCCACGGGCACTTCCCGAAGGGCTGACACCAGCTGCGCCTCAGCAGCCAGCCAACCTCCCTCCCTCTGGTCGGGCACTGCAAGCCACACAGCCACTTGTGTCCCCTGTGTCCCTCCCTGGAGGCCGCAGCGCGTTTTGGGTTTTGGCGCGGACGGGCCCCTCTCGGCTTCCGTAGTCCATTTGCCCCCGGAGCCTGCCAGACCCCTGGCTCTAGGAGGCTGCCCAGGGGCGCTGCCAACAGCCCCCAGGTGCTGGCTAGCCGCAGCGGCCGGCCACGGGGGGAGCACACACACCTGCGGGTGTCCCCGGGCCGCACACACGAACTGCCCCGCGCTTCCCGGCGTTGCAAATAGGCCCCCCGGGAAGCCCGCCCGCCCCAGGGGCTTGTCGGGTGGGGCCGACGCACGGTGGTTGACTCGGGAGGGCTGCTGCTGGCACACACCCACTCCTGAAGCCCACTGGGGCGGTCCAAGGGCGAGGAGCTCGGAGCTCGGATCTCGGTCAGGGCTGTCCCAGCAGAACTTTTTGAGGGTGGACGGACACGCCCCCGAGCAATCGGGTGTTGCGGGCAGGCCCCGGGGGCAGGCCCTGCTGAGTCCCCGAGCGCCACCTGGGTTCCTGCCACCACCCTTGGGCCGGGATGAGGTGCCACCTTGTGCGTAGAAGCCCTGCACACAGGCAAGAAGCCCCCCAGGCCCGCGGCGCACCCGACCCTGGAGCCCCCTGGCCGGATGCAGCCACAGGGAACGGGGGTTCTGAGTTGGCAGGCCCCATTCCCGAAGCATCCACGGGCACTTCCCGAAGGGCTGACACCTGCTGCGCCTCAGCAGCCAGCCAACCTCCCTCCCTCTGGTCGGGCACTGCAAGCCACACAGCCACTTGTGTCCCCTGTGTCCCTCCCTGGAGGCCGCAGCGCGTTTTGGGTTTTGGCGCGGACGGGCCCCTCTCGGCTTCCGTAGTCCATTTGCCCCCGGAGCCTGCCAGACCCCTGGCTCTAGGAGGCTGCCCAGGGGCGCTGCCAACAGCCCCCAGGTGCTGGCTAGCCGCCTCGGCCGGCCACGGGGGGAGCACACACACCTGCGGGTGTCCCCGGGCCGCACACACGAACTGCCCCGCACTTCCCTGCGTTGCAAATAGGCCCCCTGGGAAGCCCGGCCCGCCCTAGGGGCTTGTCGGGTGGGGCCGACGCAAGGTGGTTGACTGGGGAGGGCTGCTGCTGGCACACACCCACTCCTGAAGCCCACTGGGGCGGTCCAAGGGCGAGGAGCTCGGAGCTCGGTCAGGGCTGTCCCAGCAGAACTTTTTGAGGGTGGACGGACACGCCCGCGTGCAATCAGGTGTTGCGGGCAAGCCCCGGGGGCAGGCCCTGCTGAGTCCCCGAGTGCCACCTGGGTTCCTGCCACCATCCATGGGCCGGGATGAGGTGCCACTTTGTGCGTAGAAGCCCTGCACACAGGCAAGAAGCCCCCCAGGCCCGCGGCGCACCCGACCCTGGAGCCCCCTGGCCGGATGCAGCCACAGGGAACGGGGGTTCTGAGTTGGCAGGCCCCATTCCCGAAGCATCCACGGGCACTTCCCGAAGGGCTGACACCTGCTGCGCCTCAGCAGCCAGCCAACCTCCCACCCTCTGGTCGGGCACTGCAAGCCACACAGCCACTTGTGTCCCCTGTGTCCCTCCCTGGAGGCCGCAGCGCGTTTTGGGTTTTGGCGCGGACGGGCCCCTCTCGGCTTCCGCAGTCCATTTGCCCCCGGAGCCTGCCAGAACCCTGGCTCTAGGAGGCTGCCCAGGGGCGCTGCCAACAGCCCCCAGGTGCTGGCTAGCCGCAGCGGGCGGCCACGGGGGGAGCACACACACCTGCGGGTATCCCCGGGCCGCACACACGAACTGCCCCGCGCTTCCCGGCGTTGCAAATAGGCCCCCCGGGAAGCCCCGCCCGCCCTAGGGGCTTGTCGGGTGGGGCCGACGCAAGGTGGTTGACTGGGGAGGGCTGCTGCTGGCACACACCCACTCCTGAAGCCCACTGGGGCGGTCCAAGGGCGAGGAGCTCGGAGCTCGGTCAGGGCTGTCCCAGCAGAACTTTTTGAGGGTGGATGGACACGCCCGCAGGCAATCAGGTGTTGGGGGCAGGCCCCGGGGGCAGGCCCTGCTGAGTCCCCGAGCGCCACCTGGGTTCCTGCCACCAGCCTTGGGCCGGGAAGAGGTGCCACCTTGTGCGTAGAAGCCCTGCACACAGGCAAGAAGCCCCCCAGGCCCGCGGCGCACCCGACCCTGGAGCCCCCTGGCCGGATGCAGCCACAGGGAACGGGGGTTCTGAGTTGGCAGGCCCCATTCCCGAAGCATCCACGGGCACTTCCCGAAGGGCTGACACCTGCTGCGCCTCAGCAGCCAGCCAACCTCCCACCCTCTGGTCGGGCACTGCAAGCCACACAGCCACTTGTGTCCCCTGTGTCCCTCCCTGGAGGCCGCAGCGCGTTTTGGGTTTTGGCGCGGACGGGCCCCTCTCGGCTTCCGCAGTCCATTTGCCCCCGGAGCCTGCCAGAACCCTGGCTCTAGGAGGCTGCCCAGGGGCGCTGCCAACAGCCCCCAGGTGCTGGCTAGCCGCAGCGGGCGGCCACGGGGGGAGCACACACACCTGCGGGTATCCCCGGGCCGCACACACGAACTGCCCCGCGCTTCCCGGCGTTGCAAATAGGCCCCCCGGGAAGCCCCGCCCGCCCTAGGGGCTTGTCGGGTGGGGCCGACGCAAGGTGGTTGACTGGGGAGGGCTGCTGCTGGCACACACCCACTCCTGAAGCCCACTGGGGCGGTCCAAGGGCGAGGAGCTCGGAGCTCGGTCAGGGCTGTCCCAGCAGAACTTTTTGAGGGTGGATGGACACGCCCGCAGGCAATCAGGTGTTGGGGGCAGGCCCCGGGGGCAGGCCCTGCTGAGTCCCCGAGCGCCACCTGGGTTCCTGCCACCAGCCTTGGGCCGGGAAGAGGTGCCACCTTGTGCGTAGAAGCCCTGCACACAGGCAAGAAGCCCCCCAGGCCCGCGGCGCACCCGACCCTGGAGCCCCCTGGCCGGATGCAGCCACAGGGAACGGGGGTTCTGAGTTGGCAGGCCCCATTCCCGAAGCATCCACGGGCACTTCCCGAAGGGCTGACACCTGCTGCGCCTCAGCAGCCAGCCAACCTCCCTCCCTCTGGTCGGGCACTGCAAGCCACACAGCCACTTGTGTCCCCTGTGTCCCTCCCTGGAGGCCGCAGCGCGTTTTGGGTTTTGGCGCGGACGGGCCCCTCTCGGCTTCCGTAGTCCATTTGCCCCCGGAGCCTGCCAGACCCCTGGCTCTAGGAGGCTGCCCAGGGGCGCTGCCAACAGCCCCCAGGTGCTGGCTAGCCGCCTCGGCCGGCCACGGGGGGAGCACACACACCTGCGGGTGTCCCCGGGCCGCACACACGAACTGCCCCGCGCTTCCCGGCGTTGTAATAGGCCCCCCGGGAAGCCCCGCCCGACCTAGGGGCTTGTCGGGTGAGGCCGACGCACGGTGGTTGACTGGGGAGGGCTGCTGCTGGCACACACCCACTCCTGAAGCCCACTGGGGCGGTCCAAGGGCGAGGAGCTCGGAGCTCGGTCAGGGCTGTCCCAGCAGAACTTTTTGAGGGTGGACGGACACGCCCGCAGGCAATCAGGTGTTGCGGGCAGGCCCCGGGGGCAGGCCCTGCTGAGTCCCCGAGCGCCACCTGGGTTCCTGCCACCACCCTTGGGCCGGGAAGAGGTGCCACCTTGTGCGTAGAAGCCCTGCACACAGGCAAGAAGCCCCCCAGGCCCGCGGCGCACCCGACCCTGGAGCCCCCTGGCCGGATGCAGCCACAGGGAACGGGGGTTCTGAGTTGGCAGGCCCCATTCCCGAAGCATCCACGGGCACTTCCCGAAGGGCTGACACCTGCTGCGCCTCAGCAGCCAGCCAACCTCCCTCCCTCTGGTCGGGCACTGCAAGCCACACAGCCACTTGTGTCCCCTGTGTCCCTCCCTGGAGGCCGCAGCGCGTTTTGGGTTTTGGCGCGGACGGGCCCCTCTCGGCTTCCGTAGTCCATTTGCCCCCGGAGCCTGCCAGACCCCTGGCTCTAGGAGGCTGCCCAGGGGCGCTGCCAACAGCCCCCAGGTGCTGGCTAGCCGCCTCGGCCGGCCACGGGGGGAGCACACACACCTGCGGGTGTCCCCGGGCCGCACACACGAACTGCCCCGCACTTCCCGGCGTTGCAAATAGGCCCCCTGGGAAGCCCGGCCCGCCCTAGGGGCTTGTTGGGTGGGGCCGACGCAAGGTGGTTGACTGGGGAGGGCTGCTGCTGGCACACACCCACTCCTGAAGCCCACTGGGGCGGTCCAAGGGCGAGGAGCTCGGAGCTCGGTCAGGGCTGTCCCAGCAGAACTTTTTGAGGGTGGACGGACACGCCCGCGGGCAATCAGGTGTTGCGGGAAAGCCCCGGGGGCAGGCCCTGCTGAGTCCCCGAGTGCCACCTGGGTTCCTGCCACCACCCTTGGGCCGGGATGAGGTGCCACCTTGTGCGTAGAAGCCCTGCACACAGGCAAGAAGCCCCCCAGGCCCGCGGCGCACCCGACCCTGGAGCCCCCTGGCCGGATGCAGCCACAGGGAACGGGGGTTCTGATTTGGCAGGCCCCATTCCCGAAGCATCCACGGGCACTTCCCGAAGGGCTGACACCTGCTGCGCCTCAGCAGCCAGCCAACCTCCCACCCTCTGGTCGGGCACTGCAAGCCACACAGCCACTTGTGTCCCCTGTGTCCCTCCCTGGAGGCCGCAGCGCGTTTTGGGTTTTGGCGCGGACGGGCCCCTCTCGGCTTCCGTAGTCCATTTGCCCCCGGAGCCTGCCAGACCCCTGGCTCTAGGAGGCTGCCCAGGGGCGCTGCCAACAGCCCCCAGGTGCTGGCTAGCCGCCTCGGCCGGCCACGGGGGGAGCACACACACCTGCGGGTGTCCCCGGGCCGCACACACGAACTGCCCCGCGCTTCCTGGCGTTGCAAATAGGCCCCCCGGGAAGCCCCGCCCGCCCTAAAGTCTTGTCGGGTGGGGCCGACGCAAGGTGGTTGACTGGGGAGGGCTGCTGCTGGCACACACCCACTCCTGAAGCCCACTGGGGCGGTCCAAGGGCGAGGAGCTCGGAGCTCGGTCAGGGCTGTCCCAGCAGAACTTTTTGAGGGTGGACGGACACGCCCGCAGGCAATCAGGTGTTGCGGGCAGGCCCCGGGGGCAGGCCCTGCTGAGTCCCCGAGCGCCACCTGGGTTCCTGCCACCACCCTTGGGCCGGGAAGAGGTGCCACCTTGTGCGTAGAAGCCCTGCACACAGGCAAGAAGCCCCCCAGGCCCGCGGCGCACCCGACCCTGGAGCCCCCTGGCCGGATGCAGCCACAGGGAACGGGGGTTCTGAGTTGGCAGGCCCCATTCCCGAAGCATCCACGGGCACTTCCCGAAGGGCTGACACCTGCTGCGCCTCAGCAGCCAGCCAACCTCCCTCCCTCTGGTCGGGCACTGCAAGCCACACAGCCACTTGTGTCCCCTGTGTCCCTCCCTGGAGGCCGCAGCGCGTTTTGGGTTTTGGCGCGGACGGGCCCCTCTCGGCTTCCGTAGTCCATTTGCCCCCGGAGCCTGCCAGACCCCTGGCTCTAGGAGGCTGCCCAGGGGCGCTGCCAACAGCCCCCAGATGCTGGCTAGCCGCAGCAGCCGGCCACGGGGGAGCACACACACCTGCGGGTGTCCCCGGGCCGCACACACGGACTGCCCCGCGCTTCCCGGCGTTGCAAATAGGTCCCCCGGGAAGCCCCGCCGGCCCTAGGGTCTTGTCGGGCGGGGCCGACACACGGTGGTTGACTGGGGAGGGCTACTGCTGGCACACACCCACTCCTGAAGCCCACTGGGGCGGTCCAAGGGCGAGGAGCTCGGAGCTCGGTCAGGGCTGTCCCAGCAGAACTTTTTGAGGGTGGACGGACACGCCCGCGGGCAATCAGGTGTTGCGGGCAGGCCCCGGGGGCAGGCCCTGCTGAGTCCCCGAGCGCCACCTGGGTTCCTGCCACCACCCTAGGGCCGGGATGAGGTGCCACCTTGTGCGTAGAAGCCCTGCACACAGGCAAGAAGCCCCCCAGGCCCGTGGCGCACCCGACCCTGGAGCCCCCTGGCCGGATGCAGCCACAGGGAACGGGGGTTCTGAGTTGGCAGGCCCCATTCCCGAAGCATCCACGGGCACTTCCCGAAGGGCTGACACCTGCTGCGCCTCAGCAGCCAGCCAACCTCCCTCACTCTGGTCGGGCACTGCAAGCCACACAGCCACTTGTGTCCCCTGTGTCCCTCCCTGGAGGCCGCAGCGCGTTTTGGGTTTTGGCGCGGACGGGCCCCTCTCGGCTTCCGTAGTCCATTTGCCCCCGGAGCCTGCTAGACCCCTGGCTCTAGGAGGCTGCCCAGGGGCGCTGCCAACAGCCCCCAGGTGCTGGCTAGCCGCAGCAGCCGGCCACGGGGGAGCACACACAACTGCGGGTGTCCCCAGGCCGCACACACGGACTGCCCCGTGCTTCCCGGCGTTGCAAATAGGTCCCCCGGGAAGCCCCGCCGGCCCTAGGGGCTTGTCGGGTGGGGCCGACACACGGTGGTTGACTGGGGAGGGCTGCTGCTGGCACACACCCACTCCTGAAGCCCACTGGGGCGGTCCAAGTGCGAGGAGCTCGGAGCTCGGATCTCGGTCAGGGCTGTCCCAGCAGAACTTTTTGAGGGTGGACGGACACGCCTGCAGGCAATCTGGTGTTGCGGGCAGGCCCCGGGGGCAGGCCCTGCTGAGTCCCCGAGCGCCACCTGGGTTCCTGCCACCACCCTTGGGCCGGGATGAGGTGCCACCTTGTGCGTAGAAGCCCTGCACACAGGCAAGAAGCCCCCCAGGCCCGCGGCGCACCCGACCCTGGAGCCCCCTGGCCGGATGCAGCCACAGGGAACGGGGGTTCTGAGTTGGCAGGCCCCATTCCCGAAGCATCCACGGGCACTTCCCGAAGGGCTGACACCTGCTGCGCCTCAGCAGCCAGCCAACCTCCCTCCCTCTGGTCGGGCACTGCAAGCCACACAGCCACTTGTGTCCCCTGTGTCCCTCCCTGGAGGCCGCAGCGCGTTTTGGGTTTTGGCGCGGACGGGCCCCTCTCGGCTTCCGTAGTCCATTTGCCCCCGGAGCCTGCCAGACCCCTGGCTCTAGGAGGCTGCCCAGGGGCGCTGCCAACAGCCCCCAGGTGCTGGCTAGCCGCCTCGGCCGGCCACGGGGGGAGCACACACACCTGCCGGTGTCCCCGGGCCGCACACACGAACTGCCCCGCGCTTCCTGGCGTTGCAAATAGGTCCCCCGGGAAGCCCTGCCCGCCCTAGGGGCTTGTCGGGTGGGGCCGACGCACGGTGGTTGACTGGGGAGGGCTGCTGCTGGCACACACCCACTCCTGAAGCCCACTGGGGCGGTCCAAGGGCGAGGAGCTCGGAGCTCGGATCTCGGTCAGGGCTGTCCCAGCAGAACTTTTTGAGGGTGGACGGACACGCCCGCAGGCAATCAGGTGTTGCGGGCAGGCCCCGGGGGCAGGCCCTGCTGAGTCCCCGAGCGCCACCTGGGTTCCTGCCACCACCCTTGGGCCGGGATGAGGTGCCACCTTGTGCGTAGAAGCCCTGCACACAGGCAAGAAGCCCCCCAGGCCCGCGGCGCACCCGACCCTGGAGCCCCCTGGCCGGATGCAGCCACAGGGAACGGGGGTTCTGAGTTGGCAGGCCCCATTCCCGAAGCATCCACGGGCACTTCCCGAAGGGCTGACACCTGCTGCGCCTCAGCAGCCAGCCAACCTCCCTCCCTCTGGTCGGGCACTGCAAGCCACACAGCCACTTGTGTCCCCTGTGTCCCTCCCTGGAGGCCGCAGCGCGTTGTGGGTTTTGGCGCGGACGGGCCCCTCTCGGCTTCCGTAGTCCATTTGCCCCCGGAGCCTGCCAGACCCCTGGCTCTAGGAGGCTGCCCAGGGGCGCTGCCAACAGCCCCCAGGTGCTGGCTAGCCGCCTCAGCCGGCCACGGGGGGAGCACACACACCTGCGGGTGTCCCCGGGCCGCACACACGAACTGCCCCGCGCTTCCCGGCGTTGCAAATATGCGCCCCGGGAAGCCCCGCCCGCCCTAGGGGCTTGTCGGGTGGGGCCGACGCAAGGTGGTTGACTGGGGAGGGCTGCTGCTGGCACACACCCACTCCTGAAGCCCACTGGGGCGGTCCAAGGGCGAGGAGCTCGGAGCTCGGTCAGGGCTGTCCCAGCAGAACTTTTTGAGGGTGGACGGACACGCCCGCAGGCAATCAGGTGTTGTGGGCAGGCCCCGGGGGCAGGCCCTGCTGAGTCCCCGAGCGCCACCTGGGTTCCTGCCACCACCCTTGGGCCGGGATGAGGTGCCACCTTGTGCGTAGAAGCCCTGCACACAGGCAAGAAGCCCCCCAGGCCCGCGGCGCACCCGACCCTGGAGCCCCCTGGCCGGATGCAGCCACAGGGAACGGGGGTTCTTTGTTGGCAGGCCCCATTCCCGAAGCATCCACGGGCACTTCCCGAAGGGCTGACACCTGCTGCGCCTCAGCAGCCAGCCAACCTCCCTCCCTCTGGTCGGGCACTGCACGCCACACAGCCACTTGTGTCCCCTGTGTCCCTCCCTGGAGGCCGCAGCGCATTTTGGGTTTTGGCTCAGACGGGCCCCTCTCGGCTTCCGTAGTCCATTTGTCCCCGGAGCCTGCCAGACCCCTGGCTCTAGGAGGCTGCCCAGGGGCGCTGCCAACAGCCCCCAGGTGCTGGCTAGCCGCAGCAGCCGGCCACGGGGGAGCACACACACCTGCAGGTGTCCCCAGGCCGCACACACGGACTGCCCCGCGCTTCCCGGCGTTGCAAATAGGTCCCCCGGGAAGCCCCGCCGGCCTTAGGGGCTTGTCGGGCGGGGCCGACACACGGTGGGTGAGTGGGGAGGGCTGCTGCTGGCACACACCCACTCCTGAAGCCCACTGGGGCGGTCCAAGTGCGAGGAGCTCGGAGCTCGGATCTCGGTCAGGGCTGTCCCAGCAGAACTTTTTGAGGGTGGATGGACACGCCTGCAGGCAATCTGGTGTTGCGGGCAGGCCCCGGGGGCAGGCCCTGCTGAGTCCCCGAGCGCCACCTGGGTTCCTGCCACCACCCTTGGGCCGGGATGAGGTGCCACCTTGTGCGTAGAAGCCCTGCACACAGGCAAGAAGCCCCCCAGGCCCGCGGCGCACCCGACCCTGGAGCCCCCTGGCCGGATGCAGCCACAGGGAACGGGGGTTCTGAGTTGGCAGGCCCCATTCCCGAAGCATCCACGGGCACTTCCCGAAGGGCTGACACCTGCTGCGCCTCAGCAGCCAGCCAACCTCCCTCCCTCTGGTCGGGCACTGCAAGCCACACAGCCACTTGTGTCCCCTGTGTCCCTCCCTGGAGGCCGCAGCGCGTTTTGGGTTTTGGCGCGGACGGGCCCCTCTCGGCTTCCGTAGTCCATTTGCCCCCGGAGCCTGCCAGACCCCTGGCTCTAGGAGGCTGCCCAGGGGCGCTGCCAACAGCCCCCAGGTGCTGGCTAGCCGCCTCGGCCGGCCACGGGGGGAGCACACACACCTGCCGGTGTCCCCGGGCCGCACACACGAACTGCCCCGCGCTTCCTGGCGTTGCAAATAGGTCCCCCGGGAAGCCCTGCCCGCCCTAGGGGCTTGTCGGGTGGGGCCGACGCAAGGTGGTTGACTGGGGAGGGCTGCTGCTGGCACACACCCACTCCTGAAGCCCACTGGGGCGGTCCAAGGGCGAGGAGCTCGGAGCTCGGTCAGGGCTGTCCCAGCAGAACTTTTTGAGGGTGGACGGACACGCCCGCAGGCAATCAGGTGTTGCGGGCAGGCCCCGGGGGCAGGCCCTGCTGAGTCCCCGAGCGCCACCTGGGTTCCTGCCACCACCCTTGGGCCGGGATGAGGTGCCACCTTGTGCGTAGAAGCCCTGCACACAGGCAAGAAGCCCCCCAGGCCCGCGGCGCACCCGACCCTGGAGCCCCCTGGCCGGATGCAGCCACAGGGAACGGGGGTTCTGAGTTGGCAGGCCCCATTCCCGAAGCATCCACGGGCACTTCCCGAAGGGCTGACACCTGCTGCGCCTCAGCAGCCAGCCAACCTCCCTCCCTCTGGTCGGGCACTGCAAGCCACACAGCCACTTGTGTCCCCTGTGTCCCTCCCTGGAGGCCGCAGCGCGTTTTGGGTTTTGGCTCGGACGGGCCCCTCTCGGCTTCCGTAGTCCATTTGCCCCCGGAGCCTGCCAGACCCCTGGCTCTAGGAGGCTTCCCAGGGGCGCTGCCAACAGCCCCCAGGTGCTGGCTAGCCGCCTCGGCCGGCCACGGGGGGAGCACACACACCTGCGGGTGTCCTCGGGCCGCACACACGAACTGCCCCGCACTTCCTGGCGTTGCAAATAGGCCCCCCGGGAAGCCCCGCCCGCCCCAGGGGCTTGTCGGGTGGGGCCGACTCACGGTGGTTGACTGGGGAGGGCTGCTGCTGGCACACACCCACTCCTGAAGCCCACTGGGGCGGTCCAAGGGCGAGGAGCTCGGAGCTCGGTCAGGGCTGTCCCAGCAGAACTTTTTGAGGGTGGACGGAAACGCCCGCAGGCAATCAGGTGTTGCGGGCAGGCCCCGGGGGTAGGCCCTGCTGAGTCCCCGAGCGCCACCTGGGTTCCTGCCACCACCCTTGGGCCGGGATGAGGTGCCACCTTGTGCGTAGAAGCCCTGCACACAGGCAAGAAGCCCCCCAGGCCCGCGGCGCACCCGACCCTGGAGCCCCCTGGCCGGATGCAGCCACAGGGAACGGGGGTTCTGAGTTGGCAGGCCCCATTCCCGAAGCATCCACAGGCACTTCCCGAAGGGCTGACACCTGCTGCGCCTCAGCAGCCAGCCAACCTCCCTCCCTCTGGTCGGGCACTGCAAGCCACACAGCCACTTGTGTCCCCTGTGTCCCTCCCTGGAGGCCGCAGCGCGTTGTGGGTTTTGGCGCGGACGGGCCCCTCTCGGCTTCCGTAGTCCATTTGCCCCCGGAGCCTGCCAGACCCCTGGCTCTAGGAGGCTGCCCAGGGGCGCTGCCAACAGCCCCCAGGTGCTGGCTAGCCGCAGCAGCCGTCCACGGGGGAGCACACACACCTGCGGGTGTCCCCAGGCCGCACACACGGACTGCCCCGCGCTTCCCGGCGTTGCAAATAGGTCCCCCGGGAAGCCCCGCCGGCCCTAGGGGCTTGTCGGGCGGGGCCGACACACGGTGGGTGAGTGGGGAGGGCTGCTGCTGGCACACACCCACTCCTGAAGCCCACTGGGGCGGTCCAAGGGCGAGGAGCTCGGAGCTCGGTCAGGGCTGTCCCAGCAGAACTTTTTGAGGGTGGTCGGACACGCCCGCGGGCAATCAGGTGTTGCGGGCAGGCCCCGGGGGCAGGCCCTGCTGAGTCCCCAAGCGCCACCTGGGTTCCTGCCACCACCCTTGGGCCGGGATGAGGTGCCACCTTGTGCGTAGAAGCCCTGCACACAGGCAAGAAGCCCCCCAGGCCCGCGGCGCACCCGACCCTGGAGCCCCCTGGCCGGATGCAGCCACAGGGAACGGGGCTTCTGAGTTGGCAGGCCCCATTCCCGAAGCATCCACGGGCACTTCCCGAAGGGCTGACACCTGCTGCGCCTCAGCAGCCAGCCAACCTCCCTCCCTCTGGTCGGGCACTGCACGCCACACAGCCACTTGTGTCCCCTGTGTCCCTCCCTGGAGGCAGCAGCGCGTTTTGTGTTTTAGTGCGGACGGGCCCCTTTCGGCTTCCGTAGTCCATTTGCCCCCGGAGCCTGCCAGACCCCTGGCTCTAGGAGGCTGCCCAGGGGCGCTGCCAACAGCCCCCAGGTGCTGGCTAGCCGCAGCGGCCGGCCACGGGGGGAGCACACACACCTGCGTGTGTCCCAGGGCCGCACACACGAACTGCCCCGCGCTTCCTGGCGTTTCAAATAGGCCCCCCGGGAAGCCCCGCCCGCCCTAGGGGCTTGTCGGGTGGGGCCGACGCAAGGTGGTTGACTGGGGAGGGCTGCTGCTGGCACACACCCACTCCTGAAGCCCACTGGGGCGGTCCAAGGGCGAGGAGCTCGGAGCTCGGTCAGGGCTGTCCCAGCAGAAGTTTTTGAGGGTGGACGGACACGCCCGCAGGCAATCAGGTGTTGCGGGCAGGCCCCGGGGGCAGGCCCTGCTGAGTCCCCGAGCGCCACCTGGGTTCCTGCCACCACCCTTGGGCCGGGATGAGGTGCCACCTTGTGCGTAGAAGCCCTGCACACAGGCATGAAGCCCCCCAGGCCCGCGGCGCACCCGACCCTGGAGCCCCCTGGCCGGATGCAGCCACAGGGAACGGGGGTTCTGAGTTGGCAGGCCCCATTCCCGAAGCATCCACGGGCACTTCCCGAAGGGCTGACACCTGCTGCGCCTCAGCAGCCAGCCAACCTCCCTCCCTCTGGTCGGGACTGCAAGCCACACAGCCACTTGTGTCCCCTGTGTCCCTCCCTGGAGGCCGCAGCGCGTTTTGGGTTTTGGCGCGGACGGGCCCCTCTCGGCTTCCGTAGTCCATTTGTCCCTGGAGCCTGCCAGACCCCTGGCTCTAGGAGGCTGCCCAGGGGCGCTGCCAACAGCCCCCAGGTGCTGGCTAGCCGCCTCGGCCGGCCACGGGGGGAGCACACACACCTGCGGGTGTCCCCGGGCCGCACACACGAACTGCCCCGCGCTTCCTGGCGTTGCAAATAGGCCCCCCGGGAAGCCCCGCCCGCCCTAGGGGCTTGTCGGGTGGGGCCGATGCAAGGTGGTTGACTGGGGAGGGCTGCTGCTGGCACACACCCACTCCTGAAGCCCACTGGGGCGGTCCAAGGGCGAGGAGCTCGGAGCTCGGTCAGGGCTGTCCCAGCAGAACTTTTTGAGGGTGGACGGACACGCCCGCAGGCAATCAGGTGTTGCGGGCAGGCCCCGGGGGCAGGCCCTGCTGAGTCCCCGAGCGCCACCTGGGTTCCTGCCACCACCCTTGGGCCGGGATGAGGTGCCACCTTGTGCGTAGAAGCCCTGCACACAGGCAAGAAGCCCCCCAGGCCCGCGGCGCACCCGACCCTGGAGCCCCCTGGCCGGATGCAGCCACAGGGAACGGGGGTTCTGAGTTGGCAGGCCCCATTCCTGAAGCATCCACGGGCACTTCCCGAAGGGCTGACACCTGCTGCGCCTCAGCAGCCAGCCAACCTCCCTCCCTCTGGTCGGGCACTGCAAGCCACACAGCCACTTGTGTCCCCTGTGTCCCTCCCTGGAGGCCGCAGCGCGTTTTGGGTTTTGGCGCGGACGGGCCCCTCTCGGCTTCCGTAGTCCATTTGCCCCCGGAGCCTGCCAGACCCCTGGCTCTAGGAGGCTGCCCAGGGGCGCTGCCAACAGCCCCCAGGTGCTGGGTAGCCGCAGCAGCCAGCCACGGGGGAGCACAAACACCTGCGGGTGTCCCCAGGCCGCACACACGGACTGCCCCGCGCTTCCCGGCGTTGCAAATAGGTCCCCCGGGAAGCCCCGCCGTCCCTAGGGGCTTGTCGGGCGGGGCCGACACACGGTGGGTGAGTGGGGAGGGCTGCTGCTGGCACACACCCACTCCTGAAGCCCACTGGGGTGGTCCAAGGGCGAGGAGCTCGGAGCTCGGTCAGGGCTGTCCCAGCAGAACTTTTTGAGGGTGGACGGACACGCCCGCAGGCAATCAGGTGTTATGGGTAGGCCCCGGGGGCAGGCCCTGCTGAGTCCCCGAGCGCCACCTGGGTTCCTGCCACCACCCTTGGGCCGGGATGAGGTGCCACCTTGTGCGTAGAAGCCCTGCACACAGGCAAGAAGCCCCCCAGGCCCACGGCGCACCCGAACCTGGAGCCCCCTGGCCGGATGCAGCCACAGGGAACGGGGGTTCTGAGTTGGCAGGCCCCATTCCCGAAGCATCCACGGGCACTTCCCGAAGGGCTGACACCTGCTGCGCCTCAGCAGCCAGCCAACCTCCCTCCCTCTGGTCGGGCACTGCACGCCACACAGCCACTTGTGTCCCCTGTGTCCCTCCCTGGAGGCCGCAGCGCGTTTTGGGTTTTGGCGCGGACGGGCCCCTCTCGGCTTCCGTAGTCCATTTGCCCCCGGAGCCTGCCAGACCCCTGGCTCTAGGAGGCTGCCCAGGGGCGCTGCCAACAGCCCCCAGGTGCTGGCTAGCCGCCTCGGCCGGCCACAGGGGGAGCACACACACCTGCGGGTGTCCCCGGGCCGCACACACGAACTGCCCCGCGCTTCCTGGCGTTGCAAATAGGCCCCCCGGGAAGCCCCGCCCGCCCTAGGGGCTTGTCGGGTGGGGCCGACGCAAGGTGGTTGACTGGGGAGGGCTGCTGCTGGCACACACCCACTCCTGAAGCCCACTGGGGCGGTCCAAGGGCGAGGAGCTCGGAGCTCGGTCAGGGCTGTCCCAGCAGAACTTTTTGAGGGTGGACGGACACGCCCGCAGGCAATCAGGTGTTGCGGGCAGGCCCCGGGGGCAGGCCCTGCTGAGTCCCCGAGCGCCACCTGGGTTCCTGCCACCACCCTTGGGCCGGGATGAGGTGCCACCTTGTGCGTAGAAGCCCTGCACACAGGCAAGAAGCCCCCCAGGCCCGCGGCGCACCCGACCCTGGAGCCCCCTGGCCGGATGCAGCCACAGGGAACGGGGGTTCTGAGTTGGCAGGCCCCATTCCCGAAGCATCCACGGGCACTTCCCGAAGGGCTGACACCTGCTGCGCCTCAGCAGCCAGCCAACCTCCCTCCCTCTGGTCGGGCACTGCAAGCCACACAGCCACTTGTGTCCCCTGTGTCCCTCCCTGGAGGCCGCAGCGCGTTGTGGGTTTTGGCGCGGACGGGCCCCTCTCGGCTTCCGTAGTCCATTTGCCCCCGGAGCCTGCCAGACCCCTGGCTCTAGGAGGCTGCCCAGGGGCGCTGCCAACAGCCCCCAGGTGCTGGCTAGCCGCCTCAGCCGGCCACGGGGGGAGCACACACACCTGCGGGTGTCCCCGGGCCGCACACACGAACTGCCCCGCGCTTCCCGGCGTTGCAAATATGCGCCCCGGGAAGCCCCGCCCGCCCTAGGGGCTTGTCGGGTGGGGCCGACGCAAGGTGGTTGACTGGGGAGGGCTGCTGCTGGCACACACCCACTCCTGAAGCCCACTGGGGCGGTCCAAGGGCGAGGAGCTCGGAGCTCGGTCAGGGCTGTCCCAGCAGAACTTTTTGAGGGTGGACGGACACGCCCGCAGGCAATCAGGTGTTGTGGGCAGGCCCCGGGGGCAGGCCCTGCTGAGTCCCCGAGCGCCACCTGGGTTCCTGCCACCACCCTTGGGCCGGGATGAGGTGCCACCTTGTGCGTAGAAGCCCTGCACACAGGCAAGAAGCCCCCCAGGCCCGCGGCGCACCCGACCCTGGAGCCCCCTGGCCGGATGCAGCCACAGGGAACGGGGGTTCTTTGTTGGCAGGCCCCATTCCCGAAGCATCCACGGGCACTTCCCGAAGGGCTGACACCTGCTGCGCCTCAGCAGCCAGCCAACCTCCCTCCCTCTGGTCGGGCACTGCACGCCACACAGCCACTTGTGTCCCCTGTGTCCCTCCCTGGAGGCCGCAGCGCATTTTGGGTTTTGGCTCAGACGGGCCCCTCTCGGCTTCCGTAGTCCATTTGTCCCCGGAGCCTGCCAGACCCCTGGCTCTAGGAGGCTGCCCAGGGGCGCTGCCAACAGCCCCCAGGTGCTGGCTAGCCGCAGCAGCCGGCCACGGGGGAGCACACACACCTGCAGGTGTCCCCAGGCCGCACACACGGACTGCCCCGCGCTTCCCGGCGTTGCAAATAGGTCCCCCGGGAAGCCCCGCCGGCCTTAGGGGCTTGTCGGGCGGGGCCGACACACGGTGGGTGAGTGGGGAGGGCTGCTGCTGGCACACACCCACTCCTGAAGCCCACTGGGGCGGTCCAAGGGCGAGGAGCTCGGAGCTCGGTCAGGGCTGTCCCAGCAGAACTTTTTGAGGGTGGACGGACACGCCCGCGGGCAATCAGGTGTTGCGGGCAGGCCCCGGGGGCAGGCCCTGCTGAGTCCCCGAGCGCCACCTGGGTTCCTGCCACCACCCTTGGGCCGGGATGAGGTGCCACCTTGTGCGTAGAAGCCCTGCACACAGGCAAGAAGCCCCCCAGGCCCGCGGCGCACCCGACCCTGGAGCCCCCTGGCCGGATGCAGCCACAGGGAACGGGGCTTCTGAGTTGGCAGGCCCCATTCCCGAAGCATCCACGGGCACTTCCCGAAGGGCTGACACCTGCTACGCCTCAGCAGCCAGCCAACCTCCCTCCCTCTGGTCGGGCACTGCACGCCACACAGCCACTTGTGTCCCCTGTGTCCCTCCCTGGAGGCCGCAGCGCGTTTTGGGTTTTGGTGCGGACGGGCCCCTCTCGGCTTCCGTAGTCCATTTGCCCCCGGAGCCTGCCAGACCCCTGGCTCTAGGAGGCTGCCCAGGGGCGCTGCCAACAGCCCCCAGGTGCTGGCTAGCCGCAGCAGCCGGCCACGGGGGAGCACACACACCTGCGGGTGTCCCCAGGCCGCACACACGGACTGCCCCGCGCTTCCCGGCGTTGCAAATAGGTCCCCCGGGAAGCCCCGCCGGCCCTAGGGACTTGTCGGGCGGGGCCGACACACGGAGGGTGAGTGGGGAGGGCTGCTGCTGGCACACACCCACTCCTGAAGCCCACTGGGGCGGTCCAAGGGCGAGGAGCTCGGAGCTCGGTCAGGGCTGTCCCAGCAGAACTTTTTGAGGGTGGACGGACACGCCCGCGGGCAATCAGGTGTTGCGGGGAGGCCCCGGGGGCAGGCCCTGCTGAGTCCCCGATTGCCACCTGGGTTCCTGCCACCACCCTTGGGCCGGGATGAGGTGCCACCTTGTGCGTAGAAGCCCTGCACACAGGCAAGAAGCCCCCCAGGCCCGCGGCGCACCCGACCCTGGAGCCCCCTGGCCGGATGCAGCCACAGGGAACGGGGGTTCTGAGTTGGCAGGCCCCATTCCCGAAGCATCCACAGGCACTTCCCGAAGGGCTGACACCTGCTGCGCCTCAGCAGCCAGCCAACCTCCCTCCCTCTGGTCGGGCACTGCAAGCCACACAGCCACTTGTGTCCCCTGTGTCCCTCCCTGGAGGCCGCAGCGCGTTTTGGGTTTTGGCGCGGACGGGCCCCTCTCGGCTTCCGTAGTCCATTTGCCCCCGGAGCCTGCCAGACCCCTGGCTCTAGGAGGCTGCCCAGGGGCGCTGCCAACAGCCCCCAGGTGCTGGCTAGCCGCAGCGGCCGGCCACGGGGGGAGCACACACACCTGCGGGTGTCCCCGGGCCGCACACACGAACTGCCCCGCGCTTCCTGGCGTTACAAATAGGCCTCCCGGGAAGCCCCGCCCGCCCTAGGGGCTTGTCGGGTGGGGCCGACGCAAGGTGGTTGACTGGGGAGGGCTGCTGCTGGCACACACCCACTCCTGAAGCCCACTGGGGCGGTCCAAGGGCGAGGAGCTCGGAGCTCGGTCAGGGCTGTCCCAGCAGAACTTTTTGAGGGTGGACGGACACGCCCGCAGGCAATCAGGTGTTGCGGGCAGGCCCCGGGGGCAGGCCCTGCTGAGTCCCCGAGCGCCACCTGGGTTCCTGCCACCACCCTTGGGCCGGGATGAGGTGCCACCTTGTGCGTAGAAGCCCTGCACACAGGCAAGAAGCCCCCCAGGCCCGCGGCGCACCCGACCCTGGAGCCCCCTGGCCGGATGCAGCCACAGGGAACGGGGGTTCTGAGTTGGCAGGCCCCATTCCCGAAGCATCCACGGGCACTTCCCGAAGGGCTGACACCTGCTGCGCCTCAGCAGCCAGCCAACCTCCCTCCCTCTGGTCGGGCACTGCAAGCCACACAGCCACTTGTGTCCCCTGTGTCCCTCCCTGGAGGCCGCAGCGCGTTTTGGGTTTTGGCGCGGACGGGCCCCTCTCGGCTTCCGTAGTCCATTTGCCCCCGGAGCCTGCCAGACCCCTGGCTCTAGGAGGCTGCCCAGGGGCGCTGCCAACAGCCCCCAGGTGCTGGCTAGCCGCCTCGGCCGGCCACGGGGGGAGCACACACACCTGCGGGTGTCCCCGGGCCGCACACACGAACTGCCCCGCGCTTCCCGGTGTTGCAAATAGGCCCCCCGGGAAGCCCCGCCCGCCCTAGGGGCTTGTCGGGTGGGGCCGACGCACGGTGGTTGACTGGGGAGGGCTGCTGCTGGCACACACCCACTCCTGAAGCCCACTGGGGCGGTCCAAGGGCGAGGAGCTCAGAGCTCGGTCAGGGCTGTCCCAGCAGAACTTTTTGAGGGTGGACGGACACGCCCGCAGGCAATCAGGTGTTGCGGGCAGGCCCCGGGGGCAGGCCCTGCTGAGTCCCCGAGCGCCACCTGGGTTCCTGCCACCACCCTTGGGCCGGGATGAGGTGCCACCTTGTGCGTAGAAGCCCTGCACACAGGCAAGAAGCCCCCCAGGCCCGCGGCGCACCCGACCCTGGAGCCCCCTGGCCGGATGCAGCCACAGGGAACGGGGCTTCTGAGTTGGCAGGCCCCATTCCCGAAGCATCCACGGGCACTTCCCGAAGGGCTGACACCTGCTGCGCCTCAGCAGCCAGCCAACCTCCCTCCCTCTGGTCGGGCACTGCAAGCCACACAGCCACTTGTGTCCCCTGTGTCCCTCCCTGGAGGCCGCAGCGCGTTTTGGGTTTTGGCGCGGACGGGCCGCTCTCGGCTTCCGTAGTCCATTTGCCCCCGGAGCCTGCCAGACCCCTGGCTCTAGGAGGCTGCCCAGGGGCGCTGCCAACAGCCCCCAGGTGCTGGCTAGCCGCCTCGGCCGGCCACGGGGGGAGCACACACACCTGCGGGTGTCCCCGGGCCGCACACACGAACTGCCCCGCGCTTCCTGGCGTTGCAAATAGGCCCCCCGGGAAGCCCCGCCCGCCCTAGGGGCTTGTCGGGTGGGGCCGACGCAAGGTGGTTGACTGGGGAGGGCTGCTGCTGGCACACACCCACTCCTGAAGCCCACTGGGGCGGTCCAAGGGCGAGGAGCTCGGAGCTCGGTCAGGGCTGTCCCAGCAGAACTTTTTGAGGGTGGACGGACACGCCCGCAGGCAATCAGGTGTTGCGGGCAGGCCCCGGGGGCAGGCCCTGCTGAGTCCCCGAGCGCCACCTGGGTTCCTGCCACCACCCTTGGGCCGGGATGAGGTGCCACCTTGTGCGTAGAAGCCCTGCACACAGGCAAGAAGCCCCCCAGGCCCGCGGCGCACCCGACCCTGGAGCCCCCTGGCCGGATGCAGCCACAGGGAACGGGGGTTCTGAGTTGGCAGGCCCCATTCCCGAAGCATCCACGGGCACTTCCCGAAGGGCTGACACCTGCTGCGCCTCAGCAGCCAGCCAACCTCCCTCCCTCTGGTCGGGCACTGCAAGCCACACAGCCACTTGTGTCCCCTGTGTCCCTCCCTGGAGGCCGCAGCGCGTTGTGGGTTTTGGCGCGGATGGGCCCCTCTCGGCTTCCGTAGTCCATTTGCCCCCGGAGCCTGCCAGACCCCTGGCTCTAGGAGGCTGCCCAGGGGCGCTGCCAACAGCCCCCAGGTGCTGGCTAGCCGCCTCAGCCGGCCACGGGGGGAGCACACACACCTGCGGGTGTCCCCGGGCCGCACACACGAACTGCCCCGCGCTTCCCGGCGTTGCAAATATGCGCCCCGGGAAGCCCCGCCCGCCCTAGGGGCTTGTCGGGTGGGGCCGACGCAAGGTGGTTGACTGGGGAGGGCTGCTGCTGGCACACACCCACTCCTGAAGCCCACTGGGGCGGTCCAAGGGCGAGGAGCTCGGAGCTCGGTCAGGGCTGTCCCAGCAGAACTTTTTGAGGGTGGACGGACACGCCCGCAGGCAATCAGGTGTTGTGGGCAGGCCCCGGGGGCAGGCCCTGCTGAGTCCCCGAGCGCCACCTGGGTTCCTGCCACCACCCTTGGGCCGGGATGAGGTGCCACCTTGTGCGTAGAAGCCCTGCACACAGGCAAGAAGCCCCCCAGGCCCACGGCGCACCCGACCCTGGAGCCCCCTGGCCGGATGCAGCCACAGGGAACGGGGGTTCTTTGTTGGCAGGCCCCATTCCCGAAGCATCCACGGGCACTTCCCGAAGGGCTGACACCTGCTGCGCCTCAGCAGCCAGCCAACCTCCCTCCCTCTGGTCGGGCACTGCACGCCACACAGCCACTTGTGTCCCCTGTGTCCCTCCCTGGAGGCCGCAGCGCATTTTGGGTTTTGGCTCAGACGGGCCCCTCTCGGCTTCCGTAGTCCATTTGTCCCCGGAGCCTGCCAGACCCCTGGCTCTAGGAGGCTGCCCAGGGGCGCTGCCAACAGCCCCCAGGTGCTGGCTAGCCGCAGCAGCCAGCCACGGGGGAGCACACACACCTGCAGGTGTCCCCAGGCCGCACACACGGACTGCCCCGCGCTTCCCGGCGTTGCAAATAGGTCCCCCGGGAAGCCCCGACGGCCTTAGGGGCTTGTCGGGCGGGGCCGACACACGGTGGGTGAGTGGGGAGGGCTGCTGCTGGCACACACCCACTCCTGAAGCCCACTGGGGCGGTCCAAGGGCGAGGAGCTCGGAGCTCGGTCAGGGCTGTCCCAGCAGAACTTTTTGAGGGTGGACGGACACGCCCGCGGGCAATCAGGTGTTGCGGGCAGGCCCCGGGGGCAGGCCCTGCTGAGTCCCCGAGCGCCACCTGGGTTCCTGCCACCACCCTTGGGCCGGGATGAGGTGCCACCTTGTGCGTAGAAGCCCTGCACACAGGCAAGAAGCCCCCCAGGCCCGCGGCGCACCCGACCCTGGAGCCCCCTGGCCGGATGCAGCCACAGGGAACGGGGCTTCTGAGTTGGCAGGCCCCATTCCCGAAGCATCCACGGGCACTTCCCGAAGGGCTGACACCTGCTGCGCCTCAGCAGCCAGCCAACCTCCCTCCCTCTGGTCGGGCACTGCACGCCACACAGCCACTTGTGTCCCCTGTGTCCCTCCCTGGAGGCCGCAGCGCGTTTTGGGTTTTGGCGCGGACGGGCCCCTCTCGGCTTCCGTAGTCCATTTGCCCCCGGAGCCTGCCAGACCCCTGGCTCTAGGAGGCTGCCCAGGGGCGCTGCCAACAGCCCCCAGGTGCTGGCTAGCCGCCTCGGCCGGCCACGGGGGGAGCACACACACCTGCCGGTGTCCCCGGGCCGCACACATGAACTGAACTGCCCCGCGCTTCCCGGCGTTGCAAATAGGCCCCCCGGGAAGCCCCGCCGGCCCTAGGGGCTTGTCGGGTGGGGCCGACACACGGTGGTTGACTGGGGAGGGCTGCTGCTGGCACACACCCACTCCTGAAGCCCACTGGGGCGGTCCAAGGGCGAGGAGCTCGGAGCTCGGTCAGGGCTGTCCCAGCAGAACTTTTTGAGGTTGGACGGACACGCCCGCAGGCAATCAGGTGTTGCGGGCAGGCCCCGGGGGCAGGCCCTGCTGAGTCCCCGAGCGCCACCTGGGTTCCTGCCACCACCCTTGGGCCGGGATGAGGTGCCACCTTGTGCGTAGAAGCCCTGCACACAGGCAAGAAGCCCCCCAGGCCCGCGGCGCACCCGACCCTGGAGCCCCCTGGCCGGATGCAGCCACAGGGAACGGGGGTTCTGAGTTGGCAGGCCCCATTCCCGAAGCATCCACGGGCACTTCCCGAAGGGCTGACACCTGCTGCGCCTCAGCAGCAAACCAACCTCCCTCCCTCTGGTCGGGCACTGCAAGCCACACAGCCACTTGTGTCCCCTGTGTCCCTCCCTGGAGGCCGCAGCGCGTTTTGGGTTTTGGCGCAGACGGGCCCCTCTCGGCTTCCGTAGTCCATTTGCCCCCGGAGCCTGCCAGACCACTGGCTCTAGGAGGCTGCCCAGGGGCGCTGCCAACAGCCCCCAGGTTCTGGCTAGGCGCCTCGGCCGGCCACGGGGGGAGCACACACACCTGCGGGTGTCCCCGGGCCGCACACACGAACTGCCCCGCGCTTCCTGGCATTGCAAATAGGCCCACCGGGAAGCCCCGCCCGCCCTAGGGGCTTGTCGGGTGGGGCCGACGCATGGTGGTTGACTGGGGAGGGCTGCTGCTGGCACACACCCACTCCTGAAGCCCACTGGGGCGGTCCAAGGGCGAGGAGCTCGGAGCTCGGTCAGGGCTGTCCCAGCAGAACTTTTTGAGGGTGGACGGACACGCCCGCAGGCAATCAGGTGTTGCGGGCAGGCCCCGGGGGCAGGCCCTGCTGAGTCCCCGAGCGCCACCTGGGTTCCTGCCACCACCCTTGGGCCGGGATGAGGTGCCACCTTGTGCGTAGAAGCCCTGCACACAGGCAAGAAGCCCCCCAGGCCCGCGGCGCACCCGACCCTGGAGCCCCCTGGCCGGATGCAGCCACAGGGAACGGGGGTTCTGAGTTGGCAGGCCCCATTCCCGAAGCATCCACGGGCACTTCCCGAAGGGCTGACACCTGCTGCGCCTCAGCAGCCAGCCAACCTCCCTCCCTCTGGTCGGGCACTGCAAGCCACACAGCCACTTGTGTCCCCTGTGTCCCTCCCTGGAGGCCGCAGCGCGTTGTGGGTTTTGGCGCGGATGGGCCCCTCTCGGCTTCCGTAGTCCATTTGCCCCCGGAGCCTGCCAGACCCCTGGCTCTAGGAGGCTGCCCAGGGGCGCTGCCAACAGCCCCCAGGTGCTGGCTAGCCGCCTCAGCCGGCCACGGGGGGAGCACACACACCTGCGGGTGTCCCCGGGCCGCACACACGAACTGCCCCGCGCTTCCCGGCGTTGCAAATATGCGCCCCGGGAAGCCCCGCCCGCCCTAGGGGCTTGTCGGGTGGGGCCGACGCAAGGTGGTTGACTGGGGAGGGCTGCTGCTGGCACACACCCACTCCTGAAGCCCACTGGGGCGGTCCAAGGGCGAGGAGCTCGGAGCTCGGTCAGGGCTGTCCCAGCAGAACTTTTTGAGGGTGGACGGACACGCCCGCAGGCAATCAGGTGTTGTGGGCAGGCCCCGGGGGCAGGCCCTGCTGAGTCCCCGAGCGCCACCTGGGTTCCTGCCACCACCCTTGGGCCGGGATGAGGTGCCACCTTGTGCGTAGAAGCCCTGCACACAGGCAAGAAGCCCCCCAGGCCCACGGCGCACCCGACCCTGGAGCCCCCTGGCCGGATGCAGCCACAGGGAACGGGGGTTCTTTGTTGGCAGGCCCCATTCCCGAAGCATCCACGGGCACTTCCCGAAGGGCTGACACCTGCTGCGCCTCAGCAGCCAGCCAACCTCCCTCCCTCTGGTCGGGCACTGCACGCCACACAGCCACTTGTGTCCCCTGTGTCCCTCCCTGGAGGCCGCAGCGCATTTTGGGTTTTGGCTCAGACGGGCCCCTCTCGGCTTCCGTAGTCCATTTGTCCCCGGAGCCTGCCAGACCCCTGGCTCTAGGAGGCTGCCCAGGGGCGCTGCCAACAGCCCCCAGGTGCTGGCTAGCCGCAGCAGCCGGCCACGGGGGAGCACACACACCTGCAGGTGTCCCCAGGCCGCACACACGGACTGCCCCGCGCTTCCCGGCGTTGCAAATAGGTCCCCCGGGAAGCCCCGACGGCCTTAGGGGCTTGTCGGGTGGGGCCGACGCATGGTGGTTGACTGGGGAGGGCTGCTGCTGGCACACACCCACTCCTGAAGCCCACTGGGGCGGTCCAAGGGCGAGGAGCTCGGAGCTCGGTCAGGGCTGTCCCAGCAGAACTTTTTGAGGGTGGACGGACACGCCCGCAGGCAATCAGGTGTTGCGGGCAGGCCCCGGGGGCAGGCCCTGCTGAGTCCCCGAGCGCCACCTGGGTTCCTGCCACCACCCTTGGGCCGGGATGAGGTGCCACCTTGTGCGTAGAAGCCCTGCACACAGGCAAGAAGCCCCCCAGGCCCGCGGCGCACCCGACCCTGGAGCCCCCTGGCCGGATGCAGCCACAGGGAACGGGGGTTCTGAGTTGGCAGGCCCCATTCCCGAAGCATCCACGGGCACTTCCCGAAGGGCTGACACCTGCTGCGCCTCAGCAGCCAGCCAACCTCCCTCCCTCTGGTCGGGCACTGCAAGCCACACAGCCACTTGTGTCCCCTGTGTCCCTCCCTGGAGGCCGCAGCGCGTTTTGGGTTTTGGCGCGGACGGGCCCCTCTCGGCTTCCGTAGTCCATTTGCCCCCGGAGCCTGCCAGACCCCTGGCTCTAGGAGGCTGCCCAGGGGCGCTGCCAACAGCCCCCAGGTGCTGGCTAGCCGCCTCGGCCGGCCACGGGGGGAGCACACACACCTGCGGGTGTCCCCGGGCCGCACACACGAACTGCCCCGCACTTCCTGGCGTTGCAAATAGGCACCCCGGGAAGCCCCGCCCGCCCTAGGGGCTTGTCGGGTGGGGCCGACGCACGGTGGTTGACTGGGGAGGGCTGCTGCTGGCACACACCCACTCCTGAAGCCCACTGGGGCGGTCCAAGGGCGAGGAGCTCGGAGCTCGGTCAGGGCTGTCCCAGCAGAACTTTTTGAGGGTGGACGGACACGCCCGCAGGCAATCAGGTGTTGCGGGCAGGCCCCGGGGGCAGGCCCTGCTGAGTCCCCGAGCGCCACCTGGGTTCCTGCCACCACCCTTGGGCCGGGATGAGGTGCCACCTTGTGCGTAGAAGCCCTGCACACAGGCAAGAAGCCCCCCAGGCCCGCGGCGCACCCGACCCTGGAGCCCCCTGGCCGGATGCAGCCACAGGGAACGGGGGTTCTGAGTTGGCAGGCCCCATTCCCGAAGCATCCACGGGCATTTCCCGAAGGGCTGACACCTGCTGCGCCTCAGCAGCCAGCCAACCTCCCTCCCTCTGGTCGGGCACTGCAAGCCACACAGCCACTTGTGTCCCCTGTGTCCCTCCCTGGAGGCCGCAGCACGTTTTGGGTTTTGACGCGGACGGGCCCCTCTCGGCTTCCGTAGTCCATTTGCCCCCGGAGCCTGCCAGACCCCTGGCTCTAGGAGGCTGCCCAGGGGCGCTGCCAACAGCCCCCAGGTGCTGGCTAGCCGCCTCGGCCGGCCACGGGGGGAGCACACACACCTGCGGGTGTCCCCGGGCCGCACACACGAACTGCCCCGCGCTTCCCGGCGTTGCAAATAGGCCCCCCGGGAAGCCCCGCCTGCCCTAGGGGCTTGTCGGGTGGGGCCGACCCAAGGTGGTTGACTGGGGAGGGCTGCTGCTGGCACACACCCACTCCTGAAGCCCACTGGGGCGGTCCAAGGGCGAGGAGCTCGGAGCTCGGTCAGGGCTGTCCCAGCAGAACTTTTTGAGGGTGGACGGACACGCCCGCAGGCAATCAGGTGTTGCGGGCAGGCCCCGGGGGCAGGCCCTGCTGAGTCCCCGAGCGCCACCTGGGTTCCTGCCACCACCCTTGGGCCGGGATGAGGTGCCACCTTGTGCGTAGAAGCCCTGCACACAGGCAAGAAGCCCCCCAGGCCCGCGGCGCACCCGACCCTGGAGCCCCCTGGCCGGATGCAGCCACAGGGAACCGGGGTTCTGAGTTGGCAGGCCCCATTCCCGAAGCATCCACGGGCACTTCCCGAAGGGCTGACACCTTCTGCGCCTCAGCAGCCAGCCAACCTCCCTCCCTCTGGTCGGGCACTGCACGCCACACAGCCACTTGTGTCCCCTGTGTCCCTCCCTGGAGGCCGCAGCGCGTTTTGGGTTTTGGCGCGGACGGGTCCCTCTCGGCTTCTGTAGTCCATTTGCCCCCCGGAGCCTGCCAGACCCCTGGCTCTAGGAGGCTGCCCAGGGGCGCTGCCAACAGCCCCCAGGTGCTGGCTAGCCGCCTCGGCCGGCCACGGGGGGAGCACACACACCTGCGGGTGTCCCCGGGCCGCACACACGAACTGCCCCGCGCTTCCTGGCGTTGCAAATAGGTCCCCCGGGAAGCCCCGCCCGCCCTAGGGGCTTGTCGGGTGGGGCCGACGCACGGTGGTTGACTGGGGAGGGCTGCTCCTGGCACACACCCAGTCCTGAAGCCCACTGGGGCGGTCCAAGGGCGAGGAGCTCGGAGCTCGGTCAGGGCTGTCCCAGCAGGACTTTTTGAGGGTGGACGGACACGCCCGCAGGCAATCAGGTGTTGCGGGCAGGCCCCGGGGGCAGGCCCTGCTGAGTCCCCGAGCGCCACCTGGGTTCCTGCCACCACCCTTGGGCCGGGATGAGGTGCCACCTTGTGCGTAGAAGCCCTGCACACAGGCAAGAAGCCCCCCAGGCCCGCGGCGCACCCGACCCTGGAGCCCCCTGGCCGGATGCAGCCACAGGGAACGGGGGTTCTGAGTTGGCAGGCCCCATTCCCGAAGCATCCGCAGGCACTTCCCGAAGGGCTGACACCTGCTGCGCCTCAGCAGCCAGCCAACCTCCCTCCCTCTGGTCGGGCACTGCAAGCCACACAGCCACTTGTGTCCCCTGTGTCCCTCCCTGGAGGCCGCAGCGCGTTTTGGGTTTTGGCGCGGACGGGCCCCTCTCGGCTTCCGTAGTCCATTTGCCCCCGGAGCCTGCCAGACCCCTGGCTCTAGGAGGCTGCCCAGGGGCGCTGCCAACAGCCCCCAGGTGCTGGCTAGCCGCCTCGGCCGGCCACGGGGGGAGCACACACACCTGCGGGTGTCCCCGGGCCGCACACACGAACTGCCCCGCGCTTCCTGGCGTTGCAAATAGGCCCCCCGGGAAGCCCCGCCCGCCCTAGGGGCTTGTCGGGTGGGGCCGACGCACGGTGGTTGACTGGGGAGGGCTGCTGCTGGCACACACCCACTCCTGAAGCCCACTGGGGCGGTCCAAGGGCGAGGAGCTCGGAGCTCGGATCTCGGTCAGGGCTGTCCCAGCAGAACTTTTTGAGGGTGGACGGACACGCCCGCAGGCAATCAGGTGTTGCGGGCAGGCCCCGGGGGCAGGCCCTGCTGAGTCCCCGAGCGCCACCTGGGTTCCTGCCACCACCCTTGGGCCGGGATGAGGTGCCACCTTGTGCGTAGAAGCCCTGCACACAGGCAAGAAGCCCCCCAGGCCCGCGGCGCACCCGACCCTGGAGCCCCCTGGCCGGATGCAGCCACAGGGAACGGGGGTTCTGAGTTGGCAGGCCCCATTCCCGAAGCATCCACGGGCACTTCCCGAAGGGCTGACACCTGCTGCGCCTCAGCAGCCAGCCAACCTCCCTCCCTCTGGTCGGGCACTGCAAGCCACACAGCCACTTGTGTCCCCTGTGTCCCTCCCTGGAGGCCGCAGCACGTTTTGGGTTTTGGCGCGGACGGGCCCCTCTCGGCTTCCGTAGTCCATTTGCCCCCGGAGCCTGCCAGACCCCTGGCTCTAGGAGGCTGCCCAGGGGCGCTGCCAACAGCCCCCAGGTGCTGGCTAGCCGCCTCGGCCGGCCACGGGGGGAGCACACACACCTGCGGGTGTCCCCGGGCCGCACACACGAACTGCCCCGCGCTTCCCGGCGTTGCAAATAGGCCCCCCGGGAAGCCCCGCCTGCCTAGGGGCTTGTCGGGTGGGGCCGACGCAAGGTGGTTGACTGGGGAGGGCTGCTGCTGGCACACACCCACTCCTGAAGCCCACTGGGGCGGTCCAAGGGCGAGGAGCTCGGAGCTCGGTCAGGGCTGTCCCAGCAGAACTTTTTGAGGGTGGACGGACACGCCCTCGGGCAATCAGGTGTTGCGGGCAGGCCCCGGGGGCAGGCCCTGCTGAGTCCCCGAGCGCCACCTGGGTTCCTGCCACCACCCTTGGGCCGGGATGAGGTGCCACCTTGTGCGTAGAAGCCCTGCACACAGGCAAGAAGCCCCCCAGGCCCGCGGCGCACCCGACCCTGGAGCCCCCTGGCCGGATGCAGCCACAGGGAACGGGGGTTCTGAGTTGGCAGGCCCCATTCCCGAAGCATCCACGGGCACTTCCCGAAGGGCTGACACCTGCTGCGCCTCAGCAGCCAGCCAACCTCCCTCCCTCTGGTCGGGCACTGCAAGCCACACAGCCACTTGTGTCCCCTGTGTCCCTCCCTGGAGGCCGCAGCGCGTTTTGGGTTTTGGCGCGGACGGGCCCCTCTCGGCTTCCGTAGTCCATTTGCCCCCCGGAGCCTGCCAGACCCCTGGCTCTAGGAGGCTGCCCAGGGGCGCTGCCAACAGCCCCCAGGTGCTGGCTAGCCGCCTCGGCCGGCCACGGGGGGAGCACACACACCTGCGGGTGTCCCCGGGCCGCACACACGAACTGCCCCGCGCTTCCTGGCGTTGCAAATAGGTCCCCCGGGAAGCCCCGCCCGCCCTAGGGGCTTGTCGGGTGGGGCCGACGCACGGTGGTTGACTGGGGAGGGCTGCTGCTGGCACACACCCACTCCTGAAGCCCACTGGGGCGGTCCAAGGGCGAGGAGCTCGGAGCTCGGTCAGGGCTGTCCCAGCAGAACTTTTTGAGGGTGGACGGACACGCCCGCAGGCAATCAGGTGTTGCGGGCAGGCCCCGGGGGCAGGCCCTGCTGAGTCCCCGAGCGCCACCTGGGTTCCTGCCACCACCCTTGGGCCGGGATGAGGTGCCACCTTGTGCGTAGAAGCCCTGCACACAGGCAAGAAGCCCCCCAGGTCCGCGGCGCACCCGACCCTGGAGCCCCCTGGCCGGATGCAGCCACAGGGAACGGGGGTTCTGAGTTGGTAGGCCCCATTCCCGAAGCATCCACGGGCACTTCCCGAAGGGCTGACACCTGCTGCGCCTCAGCAGCCAGCCAACCTCCCTCCCTCTGTTCGGGCACTGCAAGCCACACAGCCACTTGTGTCCCCTGTGTCCCTCCCTGGAGGCCGCAGCGCGTTTTGGGTTTTGGCGCGGACGGCCCCTCTCGGCTTCCGTAGTCCATTTGCCCCCGGAGCCTGCCAGACCCCTGGCTCTAGGAGGCTGCCCAGGGGCGCTGCCAACAGCCCCCAGGTGCTGGCTAGCCGCAGCAGCCGGCCACGGGGGGAGCACACACACCTGCGGGTGTCCCCAGGCCGCACACACGGACTGCCCCGCGCTTCCCGGCGTTGCAAATACTTCCCCCGGGAAGCCCTGCCGGCCCTAGGGGCTTGTCGGGCGGGGCCGACACACGGTGGTTGACTGGGGAGGGCTGCTGCTGGCACACACCCACTCCTGAAGCCCACTGGGGCGGTCCAAGGGCGAGGAGCTCGGAGCTCGGTCAGGGCTGTCCCAGCAGAACTTTTTGAGGGTGGACGGACACGCCCGCGGGCAATCAGGTGTTGTGGGCAGGCCCCGGGGGCAGGCCCTGCTGAGTCCCCGAGCGCCACCTGGGTTCCTGCCACCACCCTTGGGCCGGGATGAGGTGCCACCTTGTGCGTAGAAGCCCTGCACACAGGCAAGAAGCCCCCCAGGCCCGCGGCGCACCCGACCCTGGAGCCCCCTGGCCGGATGCAGCCACAGGGAACGGGGGTTCTGAGTTGGCAGGCCCCATTCCCGAAGCATCCACGGGCACTTCCCGAAGGGCTGACACCTGCTGCGCCTCAGCAGCCAGCCAACCTCCCTCCCTCTGGTCGGGCACTGCACGCCACACAGCCACTTGTGTCCCCTGTGTCCCTCCCTGGAGGCCGCAGCGCGTTTTGGGTTTTGGCGCAGACGGGCCCCTCTCGGCTTCCGTAGTCCATTTGTCCCCGGAGCCTGCCAGACCCCTGGCTCTAGGAGGCTGCCCAGGGGCGCTGCCAACAGCCCCCAGGTGCTGGCTAGCCGCAGCAGCCGTCCACGCGGGAGCACACACACCTGCGGGTGTCCCCAGGCCGCACACACGGACTGCCCCGCGCTTCCTGGCGTTGCAAATAGGTCCCCCGGGAAGCCCCGCCGGCCCTAGGGTCTTGTCGGGCGGGGCCGACACACGGTGGGTGAGTGGGGAGGGCTGCTGCTGGCACACACCCACTCCTGAAGCCCACTGGGGCGGTCCAAGGGCGAGGAGCTTGGAGCTCGGTCAGGGCTGTCCCAGCAGAACTTTTTGAGGTTGGACGGACACGCCCGCAGGCAATCAGGTGTTGCGGGCAGGCCCCGGGGGCAGGCCCTGCTGAGTCCCCGAGCGCCACCTGGGTTCCTGCCACCACCCTTGGGCCGGGATGAGGTGCCACCTTGTGCGTAGAAGCCCTGCACACAGGCAAGAAGCCCCCCAGGCCCGCGGCGCACCCGACCCTGGAGCCCCCTGGCCGGATGCAGCCACAGGGAACGGGGGTTCTGAGTTGGCAGGCCCCATTCCCGAAGCATCCACGGGCACTTCCCGAAGGGCTGACACCTGCTGCGCCTCAGCAGCCAGCCAACCTCCCTCCCTCTGGTCGGGCACTGCAAGCCACACAGCCACTTGTGTCCCCTGTGTCCCTCCCTGGAGGCCGCAGCACGTTTTGGGTTTTGGCGCGGACGGGCCCCTCTCGGCTTCCGTAGTCCATTTGCCCCCGGAGCCTGCCAGACCCCTGGCTCTAGGAGGCTGCCCAGGGGCGCTGCCAACAGCCCCCAGGTGCTGGCTAGCCGCCTCGGCCGGCCACGGGGGGAGCACACACACCTGCGGGTGTCCCCGGGCCGCACACACGAACTGCCCCGCGCTTCCCGGCGTTGCAAATAGGCCCCCCGGGAAGCCCCGCCTGCCTAGGGGCTTGTCGGGTGGGGCCGACGCAAGGTGGTTGACTGGGGAGGGCTGCTGCTGGCACACACCCACTCCTGAAGCCCACTGGGGCGGTCCAAGGGCGAGGAGCTCGGAGCTCGGTCAGGGCTGTCCCAGCAGAACTTTTTGAGGGTGGACGGACACGCCCTCGGGCAATCAGGTGTTGCGGGCAGGCCCCGGGGGCAGGCCCTGCTGAGTCCCCGAGCGCCACCTGGGTTCCTGCCACCACCCTTGGGCCGGGATGAGGTGCCACCTTGTGCGTAGAAGCCCTGCACACAGGCAAGAAGCCCCCCAGGCCCGCGGCGCACCCGACCCTGGAGCCCCCTGGCCGGATGCAGCCACAGGGAACGGGGGTTCTGAGTTGGCAGGCCCCATTCCCGAAGCATCCACGGGCACTTCCCGAAGGGCTGACACCTGCTGCGCCTCAGCAGCCAGCCAACCTCCCTCCCTCTGGTCGGGCACTGCAAGCCACACAGCCACTTGTGTCCCCTGTGTCCCTCCCTGGAGGCCGCAGCGCGTTTTGGGTTTTGGCGCGGACGGGCCCCTCTCGGCTTCCGTAGTCCATTTGCCCCCCGGAGCCTGCCAGACCCCTGGCTCTAGGAGGCTGCCCAGGGGCGCTGCCAACAGCCCCCAGGTGCTGGCTAGCCGCCTCGGCCGGCCACGGGGGGAGCACACACACCTGCGGGTGTCCCCGGGCCGCACACACGAACTGCCCCGCGCTTCCTGGCGTTGCAAATAGGTCCCCCGGGAAGCCCCGCCCGCCCTAGGGGCTTGTCGGGTGGGGCCGACGCACGGTGGTTGACTGGGGAGGGCTGCTGCTGGCACACACCCACTCCTGAAGCCCACTGGGGCGGTCCAAGGGCGAGGAGCTCGGAGCTCGGTCAGGGCTGTCCCAGCAGAACTTTTTGAGGGTGGACGGACACGCCCGCAGGCAATCAGGTGTTGCGGGCAGGCCCCGGGGGCAGGCCCTGCTGAGTCCCCGAGCGCCACCTGGGTTCCTGCCACCACCCTTGGGCCGGGATGAGGTGCCACCTTGTGCGTAGAAGCCCTGCACACAGGCAAGAAGCCCCCCAGGCCCGCGGCGCACCCGACCCTGGAGCCCCCTGGCCGGATGCAGCCACAGGGAACGGGGGTTCTGAGTTGGTAGGCCCCATTCCCGAAGCATCCACGGGCACTTCCCGAAGGGCTGACACCTGCTGCGCCTCAGCAGCCAGCCAACCTCCCTCCCTCTGTTCGGGCACTGCAAGCCACACAGCCACTTGTGTCCCCTGTGTCCCTCCCTGGAGGCCGCAGCGCGTTTTGGGTTTTGGCGCGGACGGCCCCTCTCGGCTTCCGTAGTCCATTTGCCCCCGGAGCCTGCCAGACCCCTGGCTCTAGGAGGCTGCCCAGGGGCGCTGCCAACAGCCCCCAGGTGCTGGCTAGCCGCAGCAGCCGGCCACGGGGGGAGCACACACACCTGCGGGTGTCCCCAGGCCGCACACACGGACTGCCCCGCGCTTCCCGGCGTTGCAAATACTTCCCCCGGGAAGCCCTGCCGGCCCTAGGGGCTTGTCGGGCGGGGCCGACACACGGTGGTTGACTGGGGAGGGCTGCTGCTGGCACACACCCACTCCTGAAGCCCACTGGGGCGGTCCAAGGGCGAGGAGCTCGGAGCTCGGTCAGGGCTGTCCCAGCAGAACTTTTTGAGGGTGGACGGACACGCCCGCGGGCAATCAGGTGTTGTGGGCAGGCCCCGGGGGCAGGCCCTGCTGAGTCCCCGAGCGCCACCTGGGTTCCTGCCACCACCCTTGGGCCGGGATGAGGTGCCACCTTGTGCGTAGAAGCCCTGCACACAGGCAAGAAGCCCCCCAGGCCCGCGGCGCACCCGACCCTGGAGCCCCCTGGCCGGATGCAGCCACAGGGAACGGGGGTTCTGAGTTGGCAGGCCCCATTCCCGAAGCATCCACGGGCACTTCCCGAAGGGCTGACACCTGCTGCGCCTCAGCAGCCAGCCAACCTCCCTCCCTCTGGTCGGGCACTGCACGCCACACAGCCACTTGTGTCCCCTGTGTCCCTCCCTGGAGGCCGCAGCGCGTTTTGGGTTTTGGCGCAGACGGGCCCCTCTCGGCTTCCGTAGTCCATTTGTCCCCGGAGCCTGCCAGACCCCTGGCTCTAGGAGGCTGCCCAGGGGCGCTGCCAACAGCCCCCAGGTGCTGGCTAGCCGCAGCAGCCGTCCACGCGGGAGCACACACACCTGCGGGTGTCCCCAGGCCGCACACACGGACTGCCCCGCGCTTCCTGGCGTTGCAAATAGGTCCCCCGGGAAGCCCCGCCGGCCCTAGGGTCTTGTCGGGCGGGGCCGACACACGGTGGGTGAGTGGGGAGGGCTGCTGCTGGCACACACCCACTCCTGAAGCCCACTGGGGCGGTCCAAGGGCGAGGAGCTTGGAGCTCGGTCAGGGCTGTCCCAGCAGAACTTTTTGAGGTTGGACGGACACGCCCGCAGGCAATCAGGTGTTGCGGGCAGGCCCCGGGGGCAGGCCCTGCTGAGTCCCCGAGCGCCACCTGGGTTCCTGCCACCACCCTTGGGCCGGGATGAGGTGCCACCTTGTGCGTAGAAGCCCTGCACACAGGCAAGAAGCCCCCCAGGCCCGCGGCGCACCCGACCCTGGAGCCCCCTGGCCGGATGCAGCCACAGGGAACGGGGGTTCTGAGTTGGCAGGCCCCATTCCCGAAGCATCCACGGGCACTTCCCGAAGGGCTGACACCTGCTGCGCCTCAGCAGCCAGCCAACCTCCCTCCCTCTGGTCGGGCACTGCAAGCCACACAGCCACTTGTGTCCCCTGTGTCCCTCCCTGGAGGCCGCAGCACGTTTTGGGTTTTGGCGCGGACGGGCCCCTCTCGGCTTCCGTAGTCCATTTGCCCCCGGAGCCTGCCAGAACCCTGGCTCTAGGAGGCTACCCAGGGGCGCTGCCAACAGCCCCCAGGTGCTGGCTAGCCGCCTCGGCCGGCCACGGGGGGAGCACACACACCTGCGGGTGTCCCCGGGCCGCACACACGAACTGCCCCGCGCTTCCCGGCGTTGCAAATAGGCCCCCCGGGAAGCCCCGCCGGCCCTAGGGGCTTGTCGGGTGGGGCCGACGCACGGTGGTTGACTGGGGAGGGCTGCTGCTGGCACACACCCACTCCTGAAGCCCACTGGGGCGGTCCAAGGGCGAGGAGCTCGGAGCTCGGTCAGGGCTGTCCCAGCAGAACTTTTTGAGGGTGGACGGACACGCCCGCAGGCAATCAGGTGTTGCGGGCAGGCCCCGGGGGCAGGCCCTGCTGAGTCCCCGAGCGCCACCTGGGTTCCTGCCACCACCCTTGGGCCGGGATGAGGTGCCACCTTGTGCGTAGAAGCCCTGCACACAGGCAAGAAGCCCCCCAGGCCCGCGGCGCACCCGACCCTGGAGCCCCCTGGCCGGATGCAGCCACAGGGAACGGGGGTTCTGAGTTGGCAGGCCCCATTCCCGAAGCATCCACGGGCACTTCCCGAAGGGCTGACACCTGCTGCGCCTCAGCAGCCAGCCAACCTCCCTCCCTCTGGTCGGGCACTGCAAGCCACACAGCCACTTGTGTCCCCTGTGTCCCTCCCTGGAGGCCGCAGCACGTTTTGGGTTTTGGCGCGGACGGGCCCCTCTCGGCTTCCGTAGTCCATTTGCCCCCGGAGCCTGCCAGACCCCTGGCTCTAGGAGGCTGCCCAGGGGCGCTGCCAACAGCCCCCAGGTGCTGGCTAGCCGCCTCGGCCGGCCACGGGGGGAGCACACACACCTGCGGGTGTCCCCGGGCCGCACACACGAACTGCCCCGCGCTTCCCGGCGTTGCAAATAGGTCCCCCGGGAAGCCCCGCCGGCCCTAGGGTCTTGTCGGGCGGGGCCGACACACGGTGGGTGAGTGGGGAGGGCTGCTGCTGGCACACACCCACTCCTGAAGCCCACTGGGGCGGTCCAAGGGCGAGGAGCTTGGAGCTCGGTCAGGGCTGTCCCAGCAGAACTTTTTGAGGGTGGTCGGACACGCCCGCGGGCAATCAGGTGTTGCGGGCAGGCCCCGGGGGCAGGCCCTGCTGAGTCCCTGAGCGCCACCTGGGTTCCTGCCACCACCCTTGGGCCGGGATGAGGTGCCACCTTGTGCGTAGAAGCCCTGCACACAGGCAAGAAGCCCCCCAGGCCCGCGGCGCACCCGACCCTGGAGCCCCCTGGCCGGATGCAGCCACAGGGAACGGGGCTTCTGAGTTGGCAGGCCCCATTCCCGAAGCATCCACGGGCACTTCCCGAAGGGCTGACACCTGCTGCGCCTCAGCAGCCAGCCAACCTCCCTCCCTCTGGTCGGGCACTGCACGCCACACAGCCACTTGTGTCCCCTGTGTCCCTCCCTGGAGGCCGCAGCGCGTTTTGGGTTTTGGCGCGGACGGGCCCCTCTCGGCTTCCGTAGTCCATTTGTCCCCGGAGCCTGCCAGACCCCTGGCTCTAGGAGGCTGCCCAGGGGCGCTGCCAACAGCCCCCAGGTGCTGGCTAGCCGCAGCAGCCGTCCACGGGGGAGCACACACAGCTGCGGGTGTCCCCAGGCCGCACACACGGACTGCCCCGCGCTTCCCGGCGTTGCAAATAGGTCCCCCGGGAAGCCCCGCCGGCCCTAGGGTCTTGTCGGGCGGGGCGGACACACGGTGGGTGAGTGGGGAGGGCTGCTGCTGGCACACACCCACTCCTGAAGCCCACTGGGGCGGTCCAAGGGCGAGGAGCTCGGAGCTCGGTCAGGGCTGTCCCAGCAGAACTTTTTGAGGGTGGTCGGACACGCCCGCGGGCAATCAGGTGTTGCGGGCAGGCCCCGGGGGCAGGCCCTGCTGAGTCCCCGAGCGCCACCTGGGTTCCTGCCACCACCCTTGGGCCGGGATGAGGTGCCACCTTGTGCGTAGAAGCCCTGCACACAGGCAAGAAGCCCCCCAGGCCCGCGGCGCACCCGACCCTGGAGCCCCCTGGCCGGATGCAGCCACAGGGAACGGGGCTTCTGAGTTGGCAGGCCCCATTCCCGAAGCATCCACGGGCACTTCCCGAAGGGCTGACACCTGCTGCGCCTCAGCAGCCAGCCAACCTCCCTCCCTCTGGTCGGGCACTGCACGCCACACAGCCACTTGTGTCCCCTGTGTCCCTCCCTGGAGGCCGCAGCGCGTTTTGGGTTTTAGTGCGGACGGGCCCCTCTCGGCTTCCGTAGTCCATTTGCCCCCGGAGCCTGCCAGACCCCTGGCTCTAGGAGGCTGCCCAGGGGCGCTGCCAACAGCCCCCAGGTGCTGGCTAGCCGCAGCGGCCGGCCACGGGGGGAGCACACACACCTGCGGGTGTCCCAGGGCCGCACACACGAACTGCCCCGCGCTTCCTGGCGTTTCAAATAGGCCCCCCGGGAAGCCCCGCCCGCCCTAGGGGCTTGTCGGGTGGGGCCGACGCAAGGTGGTTGACTGGGGAGGGCTGCTGCTGGCACACACCCACTCCTGAAGCCCACTGGGGCGGTCCAAGGGCGAGGAGCTCGGAGCTCGGTCAGGGCTGTCCCAGCAGAACTTTTTGAGGGTGGACGGACACGCCCGCGGGCAATCAGGTGTTGCGGGCAGGCCCCGGGGGCAGGCCCTGCTGAGTCCCCGAGCGCCACCTGGGTTCCTGCCACCACCCTTGGGCCGGGAAGAGGTGCCACCTTGTGCGTAGAAGCCCTGCACACAGGCAAGAACCCCCCCAGGCCCGAGGCTCACCCGACCCTGGAGCCCCCTGGCCGGATGCAGCCACAGGGAACGGGGGTTCTTTGTTGGCAGGCCCCATTCCCGAAGCATCCACGGGCTCTTCCCGAAGGGCTAACACCTGCTGCGCCTCAGCAGCCAGCCAACCTCCCTCCCTCTGGTCGGGCACTGCAAGAGACACAGCCACTTGTGTCCCCTGTGTCCCTCCCTGGAGGCCGCAGCGCGTTTTGGGTTTTGGCGCGGACGGGCCCCTCTCAGCTTCCGTAGTCCATTTGCCCCCGGGAGCCTGCCAGACCCCTGGCTCTAGGAGGCTGCCCAGGGGCGCTGCCAACAGCCCCCAGGTGCTGGCTAGCCGCCTCGGCCGGCCACGGGGGGAGGACACACACCTGCGGGTGTCCCCGGGCCGCACACACGAACTGCCCCGCGCTTCCCGGCGTTGCAAATAGGCCCCCTGGGAAGCCCCGCCCGCCCTAGGGGCTTCTCGGGTGGGGCCGACGCAAGGTGTTGACTGGGGAGGGCTGCTGCTGGCACACACCCACTCCTGAAGCCCACTGGGGCGGTCCAAGGGCGAGGAGCTCGGAGCTCGGTCAGGGCTGTCCCAGCAGAACTTTGTGAGGGTGGACGGACACGCCCGCGGGCAATCAGGTGTTACGGGCAGGCCCCGGGGGCAGGCCCTGCTGAGTCCCCGAGTGCCACCTGGGTTCCTGCCACCACCCTTGGGCCGGGATGAGGTGCCACCTTGTGCGTAGAAGCCCTGCACACAGGCAAGAAGCCCCCCAGGCCCGCGGCGCACCCGACCCTGGAGCCCCCTGGCCGGATGCAGCCACAGGGAACGGGGGTTCTGAGTTGGCAGGCCCCATTCCCGAAGCATCCACGGGCACTTCCCGAAGGGCTGACACCTGCTGCGCCTCAGCAGCCAGCCAACCTCCCTCCCTCTGGTCGGGCACTGCACGCCACACAGCCACTTGTGTCCCCTGTGTCCCTCCCTGGAGGCCGCAGCGCGTTTTGGGTTTTGGCGCGGACGGGCCCCTCTCGGCTTCCGTAGTCCATTTGCCCCCGGAGCCTGCCAGACCCCTGGCTCTAGGAGGCTGCCCAGGGGCGCTGCCAACAGCCCCCAGGTGCTGGCTAGCCGCCTCGGCCGGCCACGGGGGGAGCACACACACCTGCGGGTGTCCCCGGGCCGCACACACGAACTGCCCCGCGCTTCCCGGCGTTGCAAATAGGTCCCCCGGGAAGCCCCGCCCGCCCTAGGGGCTTGTCGGGTGGGGCCGACGCACGGTGGTTGACTGGGGAGGGCTGCTGCTGGCACACACCCACTCCTGAAGCCCACTGGGGCGGTCCAAGGGCGAGGAGCTCGGAGCTCGGTCAGGGCTGTCCCAGCAGAACTTTTTGAGGGTGGACGGACACGCCCGCAGGCAATCAGGTGTTGCGGGCAGGCCCCGGGGGCAGGCCCTGCTGAGTCCCCGAGCGCCACCTGGGTTCCTGCCACCACCCTTGGGCCGGGATGAGGTGCCACCTTGTGCGTAGAAGCCCTGCACACAGGCAAGAAGCCCCCCAGGCCCGCGGCGCACCCGACCCTGGAGCCCCCTGGCCGGATGCAGCCACAGGGAACGGGGGTTCTGAGTTGGCAGGCCCCATTCCCGAAGCATCCACAGGCACTTCCCGAAGGGCTGACACCTGCTGCGCCTCAGCAGCCAGCCAACCTCCCTCCCTCTGGTCGGGCACTGCAAGCCACACAGCCACTTGTGTCCCCTGTGTCCCTCCCTGGAGGCCGCAGCGCGTTTTGGGTTTTGGCGCGGACGGGCCCCTCTCGGCTTCCGTAGTCCATTTGCCCCCGGAGCCTGCCAGACCCCTGGCTCTAGGAGGCTGCCCAGGGGCGCTGCCAACAGCCCCCAGGTGCTGGCTAGCCGCAGCAGCCGGCCACGGGGGAGCACACACACCTGCGGGTGTCCCCAGGCCGCACACACGGACTGCCCCGCGCTTCCCGGCGTTGCAAATAGGTCCCCCGGGAAGCCCCGCCGGCCCTAGGGGCTTGTCGGGCGGGGCCGACACATGGTGGTTGACTGGGGAGGGCTGCTGCTGGCACACACCCACTCCTGAAGCCCACTGGGGCGGTCCAAGGGCGAGGAGCTCAGTGCTCGGTGAGGGCTGTCCCAGCAGAACTTTTTGAGGGTGGACGGACACGCCCGCGGGCAATCAGGTGTTGCGGGCAGGCCCCGGGGGCAGGCCCTGCTGAGTCCCCGAGCGCCACCTGGGTTCCTGCCACCACCCTTGGGCCGGGATGAGGTGCCACCTTGTGCGTAGAAGCCCTGCACACAGGCAAGAAGCCCCCCAGGCCCGCGGCGCACCCGACCCTGGAGCCCCCTGGCCGGATGCAGCCACAGGGAACGGGCGTTCTGAGTTGGCAGGCCCCATTCCCGAAGCATCCACGGGCACTTCCCGAAGGGCTGACACCTGCTGCGCCTCAGCAGCCAGCCAACCTCCCTCCCTCTGGTCGGGCACTGCACGCCACACAGCCACTTGTGTCCCCTGTGTCCCTCCCTGGAGGCCGCAGCGCGTTTTGGGTTTTGGCGCAGACGGGCCCCTCTCGGCTTCCGTAGTCCATTTGTCCCCGGAGCCTGCCAGACCCCTGGCTCTAGGAGGCTGCCCAGGGGCGCTGCCAACAGCCCCCAGGTGCTGGCTAGCCGCAGCAGCCGTCCACGGGGGAGCACACACACCTGCGGGTGTCCCCAGGCCGCACACACGGACTGCCCCGCGCTTCCCGGCGTTGCAAATAGGTCCCCCGGGAAGCCCCGCCGGCCCTAGGGTCTTGTCGGGCGGGGCCGACACACGGTGGGTGAGTGGGGAGGGCTGCTGCTGGCACACACCCACTCCTGAAGCCCACTGGGGCGGTCCAAGGGCGAGGAGCTTGGAGCTCGGTCAGGGCTGTCCCAGCAGAACTTTTTGAGGGTGGTCGGACACGCCCGCGGGCAATCAGGTGTTGCGGGCAGGCCCCGGGGGCAGGCCCTGCTGAATCCCCGAGCGCCACCTGGGTTCCTGCCACCACCCTTGGGCCGGGATGAGGTGCCACCTTGTGCGTAGAAGCCCTGCACACAGGCAAGAAGCCCCCCAGGCCCGCGGCGCACCCGACCCTGGAGCCCCCTGGCCGGATGCAGCCACAGGGAACGGGGCTTCTGAGTTGGCAGGCCCCATTCCCGAAGCATCCACGGGCACTTCCCGAAGGGCTGACACCTGCTGTGCCTCAGCAGCCAGCCAACCTCCCTCCCTCTGGTCGGGCACTGCACGCCACACAGCCACTTGTGTCCCCTGTGTCCCTCCCTGGAGGCCGCAGCGCGTTTTGGGTTTTGGCGCAGACGGGCCCCTCTCGGCTTCCCTAGTCCATTTGTCCCCGGAGCCTGCCAGACCCCTGGCTCTAGGAGGCTGCCCAGGGGCGCTGCCAACAGCCCCCAGGTGCTGGCTAGCCGCAGCAGCCGTCCACGGGGGAGCACACACACCTGCGGGTGTCCCCAGGCCGCACACACGGACTGCCCCGCGCTTCCCGGCGTTGCAAATAGGTCCCCCGGGAAGCCCCGCCGGCCCTAGGGTCTTGTCGGGCGGGGCCGACACACGGTGGGTGAGTGGGGAGGGCTGCTGCTGGCACACACCCACTCCTGAAGCCCACTGGGGCGGTCCAAGGGCGAGGAGCTTGGAGCTCGGTCAGGGCTGTCCCAGCAGAACTTTTTGAGGGTGGTCGGACACGCCCGCGGGCAATCAGGTGTTGCGGGCAGGCCCCGGGGGCAGGCCCTGCTGAATCCCCGAGCGCCACCTGGGTTCCTGCCACCACCCTTGGGCCGGGATGAGGTGCCACCTTGTGCGTAGAAGCCCTGCACACAGGCAAGAAGCCCCCCAGGCCCGCGGCGCACCCGACCCTGGAGCCCCCTGGCCGGATGCAGCCACAGGGAACGGGGCTTCTGAGTTGGCAGGCCCCATTCCCGAAGCATCCACGGGCACTTCCCGAAGGGCTGACACCTGCTGCGCCTCAGCAGCCAGCCAACCTCCCTCCCTCTGGTCGGGCACTGCACGCCACACAGCCACTTGTGTCCCCTGTGTCCCTCCCTGGAGGCCGCAGCGCGTTTTGGGTTTTAGTGCGGACGGGCCCCTCTTGGCTTCCGTAGTCCATTTGTCCCCGGAGCCTGCCAGACCCCTGGCTCTAGGAGGCTTCCCAGGGGCGCTTCCAACAGCCCCCAGGTGCTGGCTAGCCGCAGCAGCCGTCCACGGGGGAGCACACACACCTGCGGGTGTCCCCAGGCCGCACACACGGACTGCCCCGCGCTTCCCGGCGTTGCAAATAGGACCCCCGGGAAGCCCCGCCGTCCCTAGGGTCTTGTCGGTCGGGGCCGACACACGGTGGGTGAGTGGGGAGGGCTGCTGCTGGCACACACCCACTCCTGAAGCCCACTGGGGCGGTCCAAGGGCGAGGAGCTTGGAGCTCGGTCAGGGCTGTCCCAGCAGAACTTTTTGAGGGTGGTCGGACACGCCCGCGGGCAATCAGGTGTTGCGGGCAGGCCCCGGGGGCAGGCCCTGCTGAGTCCCCGAGCGCCACCTGGGTTCCTGCCACCACCCTTGGGCCGGGATGAGGTGCCACCTTGTGCGTAGAAGCCCTGCACACAGGCAAGAAGCCCCCCAGGCCCGCGGCGCACCCGACCCTGGAGCCCCCTGGCCGGATGCAGCCACAGGGAACGGGGCTTCTGAGTTGGCAGGCCCCATTCCCGAAGCATCCACGGGCACTTCCCGAAGGGCTGACACCTGCTGCGCCTCAGCAGCCAGCCAACCTCCCTCCCTCTGGTCGGGCACTGCACGCCACACAGCCACTTGTGTCCCCTGTGTCCCTCCCTGGAGGCCGCAGCGCGTTTTGGGTTTTAGTGCGGACGGGCCCCTCTCGGCTTCCGTAGTCCATTTGCCCCCGGAGCCTGCCAGACCCCTGTCTCTAGGAGGCTGCCCAGGGGCGCTGCCAACAGCCCCCAGGTGCTGGCTAGCCGCAGCGGCCGGCCACGGGGGGAGCACACACACCTGCGGGTGTCCCAGGGCCGCACACACGAACTGCCCCGCGCTTCCTGGCGTTTCAAATAGGCCCCCCGGGAAGCCCCGCCCGCCCTAGGGGCTTGTCGGGTGGGGCCGACGCAAGGTGGTTGACTGGGGAGGGCTGCTGCTGGCACACACCCACTCCTGAAGCCCACTGGGGCGGTCCAAGGGCGAGGAGCTCGGAGCTCGGTCAGGGCTGTCCCAGCAGAACTTTTTGAGGGTGGACGGACACGCCCGCAGGCAATCAGGTGTTGCGGGCAGGCCCCGGGGGCAGGCCCTGCTGAGTCCCCGAGCGCCACCTGGGTTCCTGCCACCACCCTTGGGCCGGGATGAGGTGCCACCTTGTGCGTAGAAGCCCTGCACACAGGCATGAAGCCCCCTAGGCCCGCGGCGCACCCGACCCTGGAGCCCCCTGGCCGGATGCAGCCACAGGGAACGGGGGTTCTGAGTTGGCAGGCCCCATTCCCGAAGCATCCACGGGCACTTCCCGAAGGGCTGACACCTGCTGCGCCTCAGCAGCCAGCCAACCTCCCTCCCTCTGGTCGGGACTGCAAGCCACACAGCCACTTGTGTCCCCTGTGTCCCTCCCTGGAGGCCGCAGCGCGTTTTGGGTTTTAGTGCGGACGGGCCCCTCTCGGCTTCCGTAGTCCATTTGTCCCCGGAGCCTGCCAGACCCCTGGCTCTAGGAGGCTGCCCAGGGGCGCTGCCAACAGCCCCCAGGTGCTGGCTAGCCGCAGCAGCCGTCCACGGGGGAGCACACACACCTGCGGGTGTCCCCAGGCCGCACACACGGACTGCCCCGCGCTTCCCGGCGTTGCAAATAGGTCCCCCGGGAAGCCCCGCCGGCCCTAGGGTCTTGTCGGTCGGGGCCGACACACGGTGGGTGAGTGGGGAGGGCTGCTGCTGGCACACACCCACTCCTGAAGCCCACTGGGGCGGTCCAAGGGCGAGGAGCTTGGAGCTCGGTCAGGGCTGTCCCAGCAGAACTTTTTGAGGGTGGTCGGACACGCCCGCGGGCAATCAGGTGTTGCGGGCAGGCCCCGGGGGCAGGCCCTGCTGAGTCCCCGAGCGCCACCTGGGTTCCTGCCACCACCCTTGGGCCGGGATGAGGTGCCACCTTGTGCGTAGAAGCCCTGCACACAGGCAAGAAGCCCCCCAGGCCCGCGGCGCACCCGACCCTGGAGCCCCCTGGCCGGATGCAGCCACAGGGAACGGGGCTTCTGAGTTGGCAGGCCCCATTCCCGAAGCATCCACGGGCACTTCCCGAAGGGCTGACACCTGCTGCGCCTCAGCAGCCAGCCAACCTCCCTCCCTCTGGTCGGGCACTGCACGCCACACAGCCACTTGTGTCCCCTGTGTCGCTCCCTGGAGGCCGCAGCGCGTTTTGGGTTTTGGCGCGGACGGGCCCCTCTCGGCTTCCGTAGTCCATTTGTCCCCGGAGCCTGCCAGACCCCTGGCTCTAGGAGGCTGCCCAGGGGCGCTGCCAACAGCCCCCAGGTGCTGGCTAGCCGCAGCAGCCGGCCACGGGGGGAGCACACACACCTGCGGGTGTTCCCGGGCCGCACACACGAACTGCCCCGCGCTTCCTGGCGTTGCAAATAGGCCCCCCGGGAAGCCCCGCCCGCCCTAGGGGCTTGTCGGGTGGGGCCGATGCAAGGTGGTTGACTGGGGAGGGCTGCTGCTGGCACACACCCACTCCTGAAGCCCACTGGGGCGGTCCAAGGGCGAGGAGCTCGGAGCTCGGTCAGGGCTGTCCCAGCAGAACTTTTTGAGGGTGGACGGACAGGCCCGCAGGCAATCAGGTGTTGTGGGCAGGCCCCGGGGGCAGGCCCTGCTGAGTCCCCGAGCGCCACCTGGGTTCCTGCCACCACCCTTGGGCCGGGATGAGGTGCCACCTTGTGCGTAGAAGCCCTGCACACAGGCAAGAAGCCCCCCAGGCCCGCGGCGCACCCGACCCTGGAGCCCCCTGGCCGGATGCAGCCACAGGGAACGGGGGTTCTGAGTTGGCAGGCCCCATTCCCGAAGCATCCACGGGCACTTCCCGAAGGGCTGACACCTGCTGCGCCTCAGCAGCCAGCCAACCTCCCTCCCTCTGGTCGGGCACTGCAAGCCACACAGCCACTTGTGTCCCCTGTGTCCCTCCCTGGAGGCCGCAGCGCGTTGTGGGTTTTAGTGCGGACGGGCGCCTCTCGGCTTCCGTAGTCCATTTGTCCCCGGAGCCTGCCAGACCCCTGGCTCTAGGAGGCTGCCCAGGGGCGCTGCCAACAGCCCCCAGGTGCTGGCTAGCCGCAGCAGCCGTCCACGGGGGAGCACACACACCTGCGGGTGTCCCCAGGCCGCACACACGGACTGCCCCGCGCTTCCCGGCGTTGCAAATAGGTCCCCCGGGAAGCCCCGCCGGCCCTAGGGTCTTGTCGGTCGGGGCCGACACACGGTGGGTGAGTGGGGAGGGCTGCTGCTGGCACACACCCACTCCTGAAGCCCACTGGGGCGGTCCAAGGGCGAGGAGCTTGGAGCTCGGTCAGGGCTGTCCCAGCAGAACTTTTTGAGGGTGGTCGGACACGCCCGCGGGCAATCAGGTGTTGCGGGCAGGCCCCGGGGGCAGGCCCTGCTGAGTCCCCGAGCGCCACCTGGGTTCCTGCCACCACCCTTGGGCCGGGATGAGGTGCCACCTTGTGCGTAGAAGCCCTGCACACAGGCAAGAAGCCCCCCAGGCCCGCGGCGCACCCGACCCTGGAGCCCCCTGGCCGGATGCAGCCACAGGGAACGGGGCTTCTGAGTTGGCAGGCCCCATTCCCGAAGCATCCACGGGCACTTCCCGAAGGGCTGACACCTGCTGCGCCTCAGCAGCCAGCCACCTCCCTCCCTCTGGTCGGGCACTGCACGCCACACAGCCACTTGTGTCCCCTGTGTCCCTCCCTGGAGGCCGCAGCGCGTTTTGGGTTTTGGCGCGGACGGGCCCCTCTCGGCTTCCGTAGTCCATTTGCCCCCGGAGCCTGCCAGACCCCTGGCTCTAGGAGGCTGCCCAGGGGCGCTGCCAACAGCCCCCAGTTGCTGGCTAGCCGCCTCGGCCGGCCACGGGGGGAGCACACACACCTGCGGGTGTCCCAGGGCCGCACACACGAACTGCCCCGCGCTTCCTGGCGTTTCAAATAGGCCCCCCGGGAAGCCCCGCCCGCCCTAGGGTCTTGTCGGGTGGGGCCGACGCAAGGTGGTTGACTGGGGAGGGCTGCTGCTGGCACACACCCACTCCTGAAGCCCACTGGGGCGGTCCAAGGGCGAGGAGCTCGGAGCTCGGTCAGGGCTGTCCCAGCAGAACTTTTTGAGGGTGGACGGACACGCCCGCAGGCAATCAGGTGTTGCGGGCAGGCCCCGGGGGCAGGCCCTGCTGAGTCCCCGAGCGCCACCTGGGTTCCTGCCACCACCCTTGGGCCCGGATGAGGTGCCACCTTGTGCGTAGAAGCCCTGCACACAGGCATGAAGCCCCCTAGGCCCGCGGCGCCCCCGACCCTGGAGCCCCCTGGCCGGATGCAGCCACAGGGAACGGGGGTTCTGAGTTGGCAGGCCCCATTCCCGAAGCATCCACGGGCACTTCCCGAAGGGCTGACACCTGCTGCGCCTCAGCAGCCAGCCAACCTCCCTCCCTCTGGTCGGGACTGCAAGCCACACAGCCACTTGTGTCCCCTGTGTCCCTCCCTGGAGGCCGCAGCGCGTTTTGGGTTTTAGTGCGGACGGGCCCCTCTCGGCTTCCGTAGTCCATTTGTCCCCGGAGCCTGCCAGACCCCTGGCTCTAGGAGGCTGCCCAGGGGCGCTGCCAACAGCCCCCAGGTGCTGGCTAGCCGCAGCAGCCGTCCACGGGGGAGCACACACACCTGCGGGTGTCCCCAGGCCGCACACACGGACTGCCCCGCGCTTCCCGGCGTTGCAAATAGGTCCCCCGGGAAGCCCCGCCGGCCCTAGGGTCTTGTCGGTCGGGGCCGACACACGGTGGGTGAGTGGGGAGGGCTGCTGCTGGCACACACCCACTCCTGAAGCCCACTGGGGCGGTCCAAGGGCGAGGAGCTTGGAGCTCGGTCAGGGCTGTCCCAGCAGAACTTTTTGAGGGTGGTCGGACACGCCCGCGGGCAATCAGGTGTTGCGGGCAGGCCCCGGGGGCAGGCCCTGCTGAGTCCCCGAGCGCCACCTGGGTTCCTGCCACCACCCTTGGGCCGGGATGAGGTGCCACCTTGTGCGTAGAAGCCCTGCACACAGGCAAGAAGCCCCCCAGGCCCGCGGCGCACCCGACCCTGGAGCCCCCTGGCCGGATGCAGCCACAGGGAACGGGGCTTCTGAGTTGGCAGGCCCCATTCCCGAAGCATCCACGGGCACTTCCCGAAGGGCTGACACCTGCTGCGCCTCAGCAGCCAGCCAACCTCCCTCCCTCTGGTCGGGCACTGCACGCCACACAGCCACTTGTGTCCCCTGTGTCCCTCCCTGGAGGCCGCAGCGCGTTTTGGGTTTTAGTGCGGACGGGCCCCTCTCGGCTTCCGTAGTCCATTTGCCCCCGGAGCCTGCCAGACCCCTGGCTCTAGGAGGCTGCCCAGGGGCGCTGCCAACAGCCCCCAGGTGCTGGCTAGCCGCAGCGGCCGGCCACGGGGGGTGCACACACACCTGCGGGTGTCCCAGGGCCGCACACACGAACTGCCCCGCGCTTCCTGGCGTTTCAAATAGGCCCCCCGGGAAGCCCCGCCCGCCCTAGGGTCTTGTCGGGTGGGGCCGACGCAAGGTGGTTGACTGGGGAGGGCTGCTGCTGGCACACACCCACTCCTGAAGCCCACTGGGGCGGTCCAAGGGCGAGGAGCTCGGAGCTCGGTCAGGGCTGTCCCAGCAGAACTTTTTGAGGGTGGACGGACACGCCCGCAGGCAATCAGGTGTTGCGGGCAGGCCCCGGGGGCAGGCCCTGCTGAGTCCCCGAGCGCCACCTGGGTTCCTGCCACCACCCTTGGGCCGGGATGAGGTGCCACCTTGTGCGTAGAAGCCCTGCACACAGGCATGAAGCCCCCTAGGCCCGCGGCGCACCCGACCCTGGAGCCCCCTGGCCGGATGCAGCCACAGGGAACGGGGGTTCTGAGTTGGCAGGCCCCATTCCCGAAGCATCCACGTGCACTTCCCGAAGGGCTGACACCTGCTGCGCCTCAGCAGCCAGCCAACCTCCCTCCCTCTGGTCGGGACTGCAAGCCACACAGCCACTTGTGTCCCCTGTGTCCCTCCCTGGAGGCCGCAGCGCGTTTTGGGTTTTGGCGCGGACGGGCCCCTCTCGGCTTCCGTAGTCCATTTGTCCCCGGAGCCTGCCAGACCCCTGGCTCTAGGAGGCTGCCCAGGGGCGCTGCCAACAGCCCCCAGGTGCTGGCTAGCCGCAGCAGCCGGCCACGGGGGGAGCACACACACCTGCGGGTGTTCCCGGGCCGCACACACGAACTGCCCCGCGCTTCCTGGCGTTGCAAATAGGCCCCCCGGGAAGCCCCGCCCGCCCTAGGGGCTTGTCGGGTGGGGCCGATGCAAGGTGGTTGACTGGGGAGGGCTGCTGCTGGCACACACCCACTCCTGAAGCCCACTGGGGCGGTCCAAGGGCGAGGAGCTCGGAGCTCGGTCAGGGCTGTCCCAGCAGAACTTTTTGAGGGTGGACGGACACGCCCGCAGGCAATCAGGTGTTGTGGGCAGGCCCCGGGGGCAGGCCCTGCTGAGTCCCCGAGCGCCACCTGGGTTCCTGCCACCACCCTTGGGCTGGGATGAGGTGCCACCTTGTGCGTAGAAGCCCTGCACACAGGCAAGAAGCCCCCCAGGCCCGCGGCGCACCCGACCCTGGAGCCCCCTGGCCGGATGCAGCCACAGGGAACGGGGGTTCTGAGTTGGCAGGCCCCATTCCCGAAGCATCCACGGGCACTTCCCGAAGGGCTGACACCTGCTGCGCCTCAGCAGCCAGCCAACCTCCCTCCCTCTGGTCGGGCACTGCAAGCCACACAGCCACTTGTGTCCCCTGTGTCCCTCCCTGGAGGCCGCAGCGCGTTTTGGGTTTTAGTGCGGACGGGCCCCTCTCGGCTTCCGTAGTCCATTTGTCCCCGGAGCCTGCCAGACCCCTGGCTCTAGGAGGCTGCCCAGGGGCGCTGCCAACAGCCCCCAGGTGCTGGCTAGCCGCAGCAGCCGTCCACGGGGGAGCACACACACCTGCGGGTGTCCCCAGGCCGCACACACGGACTGCCCTGCGCTTCCCGGCGTTGCAAATAGGTCCCCCGGGAAGCCCCGCCGGCCCTAGGGTCTTGTCGGTCGGGGCCGACACACGGTGGGTGAGTGGGGAGGGCTGCTGCTGGCACACACCCACTCCTGAAGCCCACTGGGGCGGTCCAAGGGCGAGGAGCTTGGAGCTCGGTCAGGGCTGTCCCAGCAGAACTTTTTGAGGGTGGTCGGACACGCCCGCGGGCAATCAGGTGTTGCGGGCAGGCCCCGGGGGCAGGCCCTGCTGAGTCCCCGAGCGCCACCTGGGTTCCTGCCACCACCCTTGGGCCGGGATGAGGTGCCACCTTGTGCGTAGAAGCCCTGCACACAGGCAAGAAGCCCCCCAGGCCCGCGGCGCACCCGACCCTGGAGCCCCCTGGCCGGATGCAGCCACAGGGAACGGGGCTTCTGAGTTGGCAGGCCCCATTCCCGAAGCATCCACGGGCACTTCCCGAAGGGCTGACACCTGCTGCGCCTCAGCAGCCAGCCAACCTCCCTCCCTCTGGTCGGGCACTGCACGCCACACAGCCACTTGTGTCCCCTGTGTCCCTCCCTGGAGGCCGCAGCGCGTTTTGGGTTTTGGCGCAGACGGGCCCCTCTCGGCTTCCGTAGTCCATTTGTCCCCGGAGCCTGCCAGACCCCTGGCTCTAGGAGGCTGCCCAGGGGCGCTGCCAACAGCCCCCAGGTGCTGGCTAGCCGCAGCAGCCGTCCACGGGGGAGCACACACACCTGCGGGTGTCCCCAGGCCGCACACACGGACTGCCCTGCGCTTCCCGGCGTTGCAAATAGGTCCCCCGGGAAGCCCCGCCGGCCCTAGGGTCTTGTCGGTCGGGGCCGACACACGGTGGGTGAGTGGGGAGGGCTGCTGCTGGCACACACCCACTCCTGAAGCCCACTGGGGCGGTCCAAGGGCGAGGAGCTTGGAGCTCGGTCAGGGCTGTCCCAGCAGAACTTTTTGAGGGTGGTCGGACACGCCCGCGGGCAATCAGGTGTTGCGGGCAGGCCCCGGGGGCAGGCCCTGCTGAGTCCCCGAGCGCCACCTGGGTTCCTGCCACCACCCTTGGGCCGGGATGAGGTGCCACCTTGTGCGTAGAAGCCCTGCACACAGGCAAGAAGCCCCCCAGGCCCGCGGCGCACCCGACCCTGGAGCCCCCTGGCCGGATGCAGCCACAGGGAACGGGGCTTCTGAGTTGGCAGGCCCCATTCCCGAAGCATCCACGGGCACTTCCCGAAGGGCTGACACCTGCTGCGCCTCAGCAGCCAGCCAACCTCCCTCCCTCTGGTCGGGCACTGCACGCCACACAGCCACTTGTGTCCCCTGTGTCCCTCCCTGGAGGCCGCAGCGCGTTTTGGGTTTTGGCGCAGACGGGCCCCTCTCGGCTTCCGTAGTCCATTTGTCCCCGGAGCCTGCCAGACCCCTGGCTCTAGGAGGCTGCCCAGGGGCGCTGCCAACAGCCCCCAGGTGCTGGCTAGCCGCAGCAGCCGTCCACGGGGGAGCACACACACCTACGGGTGTCCCCAGGCCGCACACACGGACTGCCCCGCGCTTCCCGGCGTTGCAAATAGGTCCCCCGGGAAGCCCCGCCCGCCCTAGGGTCTTGTCGGGCGGGGCCGACACACGGTGGGTGAGTGGGGAGGGCTGCTGCTGGCACACACCCACTCTTGAAGCCCACTGGGGCGGTCCAAGGGCGAGGAGCTCGGAGCTCGGTCAGGGCTGTCCCAGCAGAACTTTTTGAGGGTGGTCGGACACGCCCGCGGGCAATCAGGTGTTGCGGGCAGGCCCCGGGGGCAGGCCCTGCTGAGTCCCCGAGCGCCACCTGGGTTCCTGCCACCACCCTTGGGCCGGGATGAGGTGCCACCTTGTGCGTAGAAGCCCTGCACACAGGCAAGAAGCCCCCCAGGCCCGCAGCGCACCCGACCCTGGAGCCCCCTGGCCGGATGCAGCCACAGGGAACGGGGCTTCTGAGTTGGCAGGCCCCATTCCCGAAGCATCCACGGGCACTTCCCGAAGGGCTGACACCTGCTGCGCCTCAGCAGCCAGCCAACCTCCCTCCCTCTGGTAGGGCACTGCACGCCACACAGCCACTTGTGTCCCCTGTGTCCCTCCCTGGAGGCCGCAGCGCGTTTTGGGTTTTAGTGCGGACGGGCCCCTCTCGGCTTCCGTAGTCCATTTGCCCCCGGAGCCTGCCAGACCCCTGGCTCTAGGAGGCTGCCCAGGGGCGCTGCCAACAGCCCCCAGGTGCTGGCTAGCCGCAGCGGCCGGCCACGGGGGGAGCACACACACCTGCGGGTGTCCCAGGGCCGCACACACGAACTGCCCCGCGCTTCCTGGCGTTTCAAATAGGCCCCCCGGGAAGCCCCGCCCGCCCTAGGGTCTTGTCGGGTGGGGCCGACGCAAGGTGGTTGACTGGGGAGGGCTGCTGCTGGCACACACCCACTCCTGAAGCCCACTGGGGCGGTCCAAGGGCGAGGAGCTCGGAGCTCGGTCAGGGCTGTCCCAGCAGAACTTTTTGAGGGTGGACGGACACGCCCGCAGGCAATCAGGTGTTGCGGGCAGGCCCCGGGGGCAGGCCCTGCTGAGTCCCCGAGCGCCACCTGGGTTCCTGCCACCACCCTTGGGCCGGGATGAGGTGCCACCTTGTGCGTAGAAGCCCTGCACACAGGCAAGAAGCCCCCCAGGCCCGCGGCGCACCCGACCCTGGAGCCCCCTGGCCGGATGCAGCCACAGGGAACGGGGGTTCTGAGTTGGCAGGCCCCATTCCCGAAGCATCCACGGGCACTTCCCGAAGGGCTGACACCTGCTGCGCCTCAGCAGCCAGCCAACCTCCCTCCCTCTGGTCGGGACTGCAAGCCACACAGCCACTTGTGTCCCCTGTGTCCCTCCCTGGAGGCCGCAGCGCGTTTTGGGTTTTGGCGCGGACGGGCCCCTCTCGGCTTCCGTAGTCCATTTGTCCCCGGAGCCTGCCAGACCCCTGGCTCTAGGAGGCTGCCCAGGGGCGCTGCCAACAGCCCCCAGGTGCTGGCTAGCCGCAGCAGCCGGCCACGGAGGGAGCACACACACCTGCGGGTGTTCCCGGGCCGCACACACGAACTGCCCCGCGCTTCCTGGCGTTGCAAATAGGCCCCCCGGGAAGCCCCGCCCGCCCTAGGGGCTTGTCGGGTGGGGCCGATGCAAGGTGGTTGACTGGGGAGGGCTGCTGCTGGCACACACCCACTCCTGAAGCCCACTGGGGCGGTCCAAGGGCGAGGAGCTCGGAGCTCGGTCAGGGCTGTCCCAGCAGAACTTTTTGAGGGTGGACGGACACGCCCGCAGGCAATCAGGTGTTGCGGGCAGGCCCCGGGGGCAGGCCCTGCTGAGTCCCCGAGCGCCACCTGGGTTCCTGCCACCACCCTTGGGCCGGGATGAGGTGCCACCTTGTGCGTAGAAGCCCTGCACACAGGCAAGAAGCCCCCCAGGCCCGCGGCGCACCCGACCCTGGAGCCCCCTGGCCGGATGCAGCCACAGGGAACGGGGGTTCTTTGTTGGCAGGCCCCATTCCCGAAGCATCCACGGGCACTTCCCGAAGGGCTGACACCTGCTGCGCCTCAGCAGCCAGCCAACCTCCCTCCCTCTGGTCGGGCACTGCAAGCCACACAGCCACTTGTGTCCCCTGTGTCCCTCCCTGGAGGCCGCAGCGCGTTTTGGGTTTTGGCGCGGACGGGTCCCTCTCGGCTTCCGTAGTCCATTTGCCCCCGGAGCCTGCCAGACCCCTGGCTCTAGGAGGCTGCCCAGGGGCGCTGCCAACAGCCCCCAGGTGCTGGAGAGCCGCCTCGGCCGGCCACGGGGGGAGCACACACACCTGCGGGTGTCCCCGGGCCGCACACACGAACTGCCCCGCGCTTCCTGGCGTTGCAAATAGGCCCCCCGGGAAGCCCCGCCCGCCCTAGGGGCTTGTCGGGTGGGGCCGACGCAAGGTGGTTGACTGGGGAGGGCTGCTGCTGGCACACACCCACTCCTGAAGCCCACTGGGGCGGTCCAAGGGCGAGGAGCTCAGTGCTCGGTCAGGGCTGTCCCAGCAGAACTTTTTGAGGGTGGACGGACACGCCCGCGGGCAATCAGGTGTTGCGGGCAGGCCCCGGGGGCAGGCCCTGCTGAGTCCCCGAGCGCCACCTGGGTTCCTGCCACCACCCTTGGGCCGGGAAGAGGTGCCACCTTGTGCGTAGAAGCCCTGCACACAGGCAAGAACCCCCCCAGGCCCGAGGCTCACCCGACCCTGGAGCCCCCTGGCCGGATGCAGCCACAGGGAACGGGGGTTCTTTGTTGGCAGGCCCCATTCCCGAAGCATCCACGGGCACTTCCCGAAGGGCTGACACCTGCTGCGCCTCAGCAGCCAGCCAACCTCCCTCCCTCTGGTCGGGCACTGCAAGCCACACAGCCACTTGTGTCCCCTGTGTCCCTCCCTGGAGGCCGCAGCGCGTTTTGGGTTTTGGCGCGGACGGGCCCCTCTCGGCTTCCGTAGTCCATTTGCCCCCGGAGCCTGCCAGACCCCTGGCTCTAGGAGGCTGCCCAGGGGCGCTGCCAACAGCCCCCAGGTGCTGGCTAGCCGCCTCGGCCGGCCACGGGGGGAGCACACACACCTGCGGGTGTCCCCGGGCCGCACACACGAACTGCCCCGCGCTTCCCGGCGTTGCAAATAGGCCCCCCGGGAAGCCCCGCCGGCCCTAGGGGCTTGTCGGGCGGGGCCGACGCACGGTGGGTGAGTGGGGAGGGCTGCTGCTGGCACACACCCACTCCTGAAGCCCACTGGGGCGGTCCAAGGGCGAGGAGCTCGGAGCTCGGTCAGGGCTGTCCCAGCAGAACTTTGTGAGGGTGGACGGACACGCCCGCGGGCAATCAGGTGTTGCGGGCAGGCCCCGGGGGCAGGCCCTGCTGAGTCCCCGAGCGCCACCTGGGTTCCTGCCACCACCCTTGGGCCGGGATGAGGTGCCACCTTGTGCGTAGAAGCCCTGCACACAGGCAAGAAGACCCCAGGCCCGCGGCGCACCTGACCCTGGAGCCCCCTGGCCGGATGCAGCCACAGGGAACGGGGCTTCTGAGTTGGCAGGCCCCATTCCCGAAGCATCCACGGGCTCTTCCCGAAGGGCTGACACCTGCTGCGCCTCAGCAGCCAGCCAACCTCCCTCCCTCTGGTCGGGCACTGTAAGAGACACAGCCACTTGTGTCCCCTGTGTCCCTCCCTGGAGGCCGCAGCGCGTTTTGGGTTTTGGCGCGGACGGGCCCCTCTCAGCTTCCGTAGTCCATTTGCCCCCGGGAGCCTGCCAGACCCCTGGCTCTAGGAGGCTGCCCAGGGGCGCTGCCAACAGCCCCCAGGTGCTGGCTAGCCGCCTCGGCCGGCCACGGGGGGAGCACACACACCTGCGGGTGTCCCCGGGCCGCACACACGAACTGCCCCGCGCTTCCCGGCGTTGCAAATAGGCCCCCTGGGAAGCCCCGCCCGCCCTAGGGGCTTCTCGGGTGGGGCGGACGCAAGGTGTTGACTGGGGAAGGCTGCTGCTGGCACACACCCACTCCTGAAGCCCACTGGGGCGGTCCAAGGGCGAGGAGCTCGGAGCTCGGTCAGGGCTGTCCCAGCAGAACTTTGTGAGGGTGGACGGACACGCCCGCGGGCAATCAGGTGTTGCGGGCAGGCCCCGGGGGCAGGCCCTGCTGAGTCCCCGAGTGCCACCTGGGTTCCTGCCACCACCCTTGGCCCGGGATGAGGTGCCACCTTGTGCGTAGAAACCCTGCACACAGGCAAGAAGCCCCCCAGGCCCGCGGCGCACCCGACCCTGGAGCCCCCTGGCCGGATGCAGCCACAGGGAACGGGGGTTCTGAGTTGGCAGGCCCCATTCCCGAAGCATCCACGGGCACTTCCCGAAGGGCTGACACCTGCTGCGCCTCAGCAGCCAGCCAACCTCCCTCCCTCTGGTCGGGCACTGCACGCCACACAGCCACTTGTGTCCCCTGTGTCCCTCCCTGGAGGCCGCAGCGCGTTTTGGGTTTTGGCGCGGACGGGCCCCTCTCGGCTTCCGTAGTCCATTTGCCCCCGGAGCCTGCCAGACCCCTGGCTCTAGGAGGCTGCCCAGGGGCGCTGCCAACAGCCCCCAGGTGCTGGCTAGCCGCCTCGGCCGGCCACAGGGGGAGCACACACACCTGCGGGTGTCCCTGGGCCGCACACACGAACTGCCCCGCGCTTCCCGGCGTTGCAAATAGGCCCCCCGGGAAGCCCCGCCCGCCCTAGGGTCTTGTCGGTGGGGCCGACGCAAGGTGGTTGACTGGGGAGGGCTGCTGCTGGCACACACCCACTCCTGAAGCCCACTGGGGCGGTCCAAGGGCGAGGAGCTCGGAGCTCGGTCAGGGCTGTCCCAGCAGAACTTTGTGAGGGTGCACGGACACGCCCGCGGGCAATCAGGTGTTGCGGGCAGGCCCCGGGGACAAGCCCTGCTGAGTCCCCGAGCGCCACCTGGGTTCCTGCCACCACCCTTGGGCCGGGATGAGGTGCCACCTTGTGCGTAGAAGCCCTGCACACAGGCAAGAAGCCCCCCAGGCCCGCGGTGCACCCGACCCTGGAGCCCCCTGGCCGGATGCAGCCACAGGGAACGGGGGTTCTGAGTTGGCAGGTCCCATTCCCGAAGCATCCACGGGCACTTCCCGAAGGGCTGACACCTGCTGCGCCTCAGCAGCCAGCCAACCTCCCTCCCTCTGGTCGGGCACTGCACGCCACACAGCCACTTGTGTCCCCTGTGTCCCTCCATGGAGGCCGCAGAGCGTTTTGGGTTTTGGCGCGGACGGGCCCCTCTCGGCTTCCGTAGTCCATTTGCCCCCGGAGCCTGCCAGACCCCTGGCTCTAGGAGGCTGCCCAGGGGCGCTGCCAACAGCCCCCAGGTGCTGGCTAGCCGCCTCGGCCGGCCACGGGGGGAGCACACACACCTGCGGGTGTCCCCGGGCCGCACACATGAACTGCCCCGTGCTTCCCGGCGTTGCAAATAGGCCCCCCGGGAAGCCCCGCCGGCCCTAGGGGCTTGTCGGGCGGGGCCGACACACGGTGGGTGAGTGGGGAGGGCTGCTGCTGGCACACACCCACTCCTGAAGCCCACTGGGGCGGTCCAAGGGCGAGGAGCTCGGAGCTCGGTCAGGGCTGTCCCAGCAGTACTTTTTGAGGGTGGACGGACACGCCCGCGGGCAATCAGGTGTTGCGGGCAGGCCCCGGGGGCAGGCCCTGCTGAGTCCCCGAGCGCCACCTGGGTTCCTGCCACCACCCTTGGGCCGGGATGAGGTGCCACCTTGTGCGTAGAAGCCCTGCACACAGGCAAGAAGCCCCCCAGGCCCGCGGCGCACCCGACCCTGGAGCCCCCTGGCCGGATGCAGCCACAGTGAACGGGGGTTCTGAGTTGGCAGGCCCCATTCCCGAAGCATCCACGGGCTCTTCCCGAAGGGCTGACACCTGCTGCGCCTCAGCAGCCAGCCAACCTCCCTCCCTCTGGTCGGGCACTGCAAGCCACACAGCCACTTGTGTCCCCTGTGTCCCTCCCTGGAGGCCGCAGCGCGTTTTGGGTTTTGGCGCGGACGGGCCCCTCTAGGCTTCCGTAGTCCATTTGCCCCCGGAGCCTGCCAGACCCCTGGCTCTAGGAGGCTGCCCAGGGGCGCTACCAACAGCCCCCAGGTGCTGGCTAGCCGCCTCGGCCGGCCACGGGGGGAGCACACACACCTGCGGGTGTCTCCGGGCCGCACACACGAACTGCCCCGCGCTTCCTGGCGTTGCAAATAGGCCCCCCGGGAAGCCCCGCCCGCCCTAGGGGCTTGTCGGGTGGGGCCGACGCAAGGTGGTTGACTGGGGAGGGCTGCTGCTGGCACACACCCACTCCTGAAGCCCACTGGGGCGGTCCAAGGGCGAGGAGCTCAGTGCTCGGTCAGGGCTGTCCCAGCAGAACTTTTTGAGGGTGGACGGACACGCCCGCGGGCAATCAGGTGTTGCGGGCAGGCCCCGGGGGCAGGCCCTGCTGAGTCCCCGAGCGCCACCTGGGTTCCTGCCACCACCCTTGGGCCGGGAAGAGGTGCCACCTTGTGCGTAGAAGCCCTGCACACAGGCAAGAACCCCCCCAGGCCCGAGGCTCACCCGACCCTGGAGCCCCCTGGCCGGATGCAGCCACAGGGAACGGGGGTTCTTTGTTGGCAGGCCCCATTCCCGAAGCATCCACGGGCACTTCCCGAAGGGCTGACACCTGCTGCGCCTCAGCAGCCAGCCAACCTCCCTCCCTCTGGTCGGGCACTGCAAGCCACACAGCCACTTGTGTCCCCTGTGTCCCTCCCTGGAGGCCGCAGCGCGTTTTGGGTTTTGGCGCGGACGGGCCCCTCTCGGCTTCCGTAGTCCATTTGCCCCCGGAGCCTGCCAGACCCCTGGCTCTAGGAGGCTGCCCAGGGGCGCTGCCAACAGCCCCCAGGTGCTGGCTAGCCGCCTCGGCCGGCCACGGGGGGAGCACACACACCTGCGGGTGTCTCCGGGCCGCACACACGAACTGCCGCGCGCTTCCTGGCGTTGCAAATAGGCCCCCCGGGAAGCCCCGCCCGCCCTAGGGGCTTGTCGGGTGGGGCCGACGCAAGGTGGTTGACTGGGGAGGGCTGCTGCTGGCACACACCCACTCCTGAAGCCCACTGGGGCGGTCCAAGGGCGAGGAGCTCAGTGCTCGGTCAGGGCTGTCCCAGCAGAACTTTTTGAGGGTGGACGGACACGCCCGCGGGCAATCAGGTGTTGCGGGCAGGCCCCGGGGGCAGGCCCTGCTGAGTCCCCGAGCGCCACCTGGGTTCCTGCCACCACCCTTGGGCCGGGAAGAGGTGCCACCTTGTGCGTAGAAGCCCTGCACACAGGCAAGAACCCCCCCAGGCCCGAGGCTCACCCGACCCTGGAGCCCCCTGGCCGGATGCAGCCACAGGGAACGGGGGTTCTTTGTTGGCAGGCCCCATTCCCGAAGCATCCACGGGCACTTCCCGAAGGGCTGACACCTGCTGCGCCTCAGCAGCCAGCCAACCTCCCTCCCTCTGGTCGGGCACTGCAAGCCACACAGCCACTTGTGTCCCCTGTGTCCCTCCCTGGAGGCCGCAGCGCGTTTTGGGTTTTGGCGCGGACGGGCCCCTCTCGGCTTCCGTAGTCCATTTGCCCCCGGAGCCTGCCAGACCCCTGGCTCTAGGAGGCTGCCCAGGGGCGCTGCCAACAGCCCCCAGGTGCTGGCTAGCCGCCTCGGCCGGCCACGGGGGGAGCACACACACCTGCGGGTGTCCCCGGGCCGCACACACGAACTGCCCCGCGCTTCCTGGCGTTGCAAATAGGCCCCCCTGGGAAGCCCCGCCGGCCCTAGTGGCTTGTCGGGCGGGGCCGACGCACGGTGGGTGAGTGGGGAGGGCTGCTGCTGGCACACACCCACTCCTGAAGCCCACTGGGGCGGTCCAAGGGTGAGGAGCTCGGAGCTCGGTCAGGGCTGTCCCAGCAGAAGTTTTTGAGGGTGGACGGACACGCCCGCGGGCAATCAGGTGTTGCGGGCAGGCCCCGGGGGCAGGCCCTGCTGAGTCCCCGAGCGCCACCTGGGTTCCTGCCACCACCCTTGGGCCGGGATGAGGTGCCACCTTGTGCGTAGAAGCCCTGCACACAGGCAAGAAGCCCCCCAGGCCCGCGGCGCACCCGACCCTGGAGCCCCCTGGCCGGATGCAGCCACAGGGAACGGGGCTTCTGAGTTGGCAGGCCCCATTCCCGAAGCATCCACGGGCTCTTCCCGAAGGGCTGACACCTGCTGCGCCTCAGCAGCCAGCCAACCTCCCTCCCTCTGGTCGGGCACTGCAAGCCACACAGCCACTTGTGTCCCCTGTGTCCCTCCCTGGAGGCCGCAGCGCGTTTTGGGTTTTGGCGCGGACGGGCCCCTCTCGGCTTCCGTAGTCCATTTGCCCCCGGAGCCTGCCAGACCCCTGGCTCTAGGAGGCTGCCCAGGGGCGCTGCCAACAGCCCCCAGGTGCTGGCTAGCCGCCTCGGCCGGCCACGGGGGGAGCACACACACCTGCGGGTGTCCCCGGGCCGCACACACGAACTGCCCCGCGCTTCCCGGCGTTGCAAATAGGCCCCCCTGGGAAGCCCCGCCGGCCCTAGGGGCTTGTCGGGCGGGGCCGACGCACGGTGGGTGAGTGGGGAGGGCTGCTGCTGGCACACACCCACTCCTGAAGCCCACTGGGGCGGTCCAAGGGCGAGGAGCTCGGAGCTCGGTCAGGGCTGTCCCAGCAGAACTTTGTGAGGGTGGACGGACACGCCCGCGGGCAATCAGGTGTTGCGGGCAGGCCCCGGGGGCAGGCCCTGCTGAGTCCCCGAGCGCCACCTGGGTTCCTGCCACCACCCTTGGGCCGGGATGAGGTGCCACCTTGTGCGTAGAAGCCCTGCACACAGGCAAGAAGACCCCAGGCCCGCGGCGCACCTGACCCTGGAGCCCCCTGGCCGGATGCAGCCACAGGGAACGGGGCTTCTGAGTTGGCAGGCCCCATTCCCGAAGCATCCACGGGCTCTTCCCGAAGGGCTGACACCTGCTGCGCCTCAGCAGCCAGCCAACCTCCCTCCCTCTGGTCGGGCACTGTAAGAGACACAGCCACTTGTGTCCCCTGTGTCCCTCCCTGGAGGCCGCAGCGCGTTTTGGGTTTTGGCGCGGACGGGCCCCTCTCAGCTTCCGTAGTCCATTTGCCCCCGGGAGCCTGCCAGACCCCTGGCTCTAGGAGGCTGCCCAGGGGCGCTGCCAACAGCCCCCAGGTGCTGGCTAGCCGCCTCGGCCGGCCACGGGGGGAGCACACACACCTGCGGGTGTCCCCGGGCCGCACACACGAACTGCCCCGCGCTTCCCGGCGTTGCAAATAGGCCCCCTGGGAAGCCCCGCCCGCCCTAGGGGCTTCTCGGGTGGGGCGGACGCAAGGTGTTGACTGGGGAGGGCTGCTGCTGGCACACACCCACTCCTGAAGCCCACTGGGGCGGTCCAAGGGCGAGGAGCTCGGAGCTCGGTCAGGGCTGTCCCAGCAGAACTTTGTGAGGGTGGACGGACACGCCCGCGGGCAATCAGGTGTTGCGGGCAGGCCCCGGGGGCAGGCCCTGCTGAGTCCCCGAGTGCCACCTGGGTTCCTGCCACCACCCTTGGCCCGGGATGAGGTGCCACCTTGTGCGTAGAAACCCTGCACACAGGCAAGAAGCCCCCCAGGCCCGCGGCGCACCCGACCCTGGAGCCCCCTGGCCGGATGCAGCCACAGGGAACGGGGGTTCTGAGTTGGCAGGCCCCATTCCCGAAGCATCCACGGGCACTTCCCGAAGGGCTGACACCTGCTGCGCCTCAGCAGCCAGCCAACCTCCCTCCCTCTGGTCGGGCACTGCACGCCACACAGCCACTTGTGTCCCCTGTGTCCCTCCCTGGAGGCCGCAGCGCGTTTTGGGTTTTGGCGCGGACGGGCCCCTCTCGGCTTCCGTAGTCCATTTGCCCCCGGAGCCTGCCAGACCCCTGGCTCTAGGAGGCTGCCCAGGGGCGCTGCCAACAGCCCCCAGGTGCTGGCTAGCCGCCTCGGCCGGCCACAGGGGGAGCACACACACCTGCGGGTGTCCCTGGGCCGCACACACGAACTGCCCCGCGCTTCCCGGCGTTGCAAATAGGCCCCCCGGGAAGCCCCGCCCGCCCTAGGGTCTTGTCGGTGGGGCCGACGCAAGGTGGTTGACTGGGGAGGGCTGCTGCTGGCACACACCCACTCCTGAAGCCCACTGGGGCGGTCCAAGGGCGAGGAGCTCGGAGCTCGGTCAGGGCTGTCCCAGCAGAACTTTGTGAGGGTGCACGGACACGCCCGCGGGCAATCAGGTGTTGCGGGCAGGCCCCGGGGACAAGCCCTGCTGAGTCCCCGAGCGCCACCTGGGTTCCTGCCACCACCCTTGGGCCGGGATGAGGTGCCACCTTGTGCGTAGAAGCCCTGCACACAGGCAAGAAGCCCCCCAGGCCCGCGGTGCACCCGACCCTGGAGCCCCCTGGCCGGATGCAGCCACAGGGAACGGGGGTTCTGAGTTGGCAGGCCCCATTCCCGAAGCATCCACGGGCACTTCCCGAAGGGCTGACACCTGCTGCGCCTCAGCAGCCAGCCAACCTCCCTCCCTCTGGTCGGGCACTGCACGCCACACAGCCACTTGTGTCCCCTGTGTCCCTCCATGGAGGCCGCAGAGCGTTTTGGGTTTTGGCGCGGACGGGCCCCTCTCGGCTTCCGTAGTCCATTTGCCCCCGGAGCCTGCCAGACCCCTGGCTCTAGGAGGCTGCCCAGGGGCGCTGCCAACAGCCCCCAGGTGCTGGCTAGCCGCCTCGGCCGGCCACGGGGGGAGCACACACACCTGCGGGTGTCCCCGGGCCGCACACATGAACTGCCCCGCGCTTCCCGGCGTTGCAAATAGGCCCCCCGGGAAGCCCCGCCGGCCCTAGGGGCTTGTCGGGCGGGGCCGACACACGGTGGGTGAGTGGGGAGGGCTGCTGCTGGCACACACCCACTCCTGAAGCCCACTGGGGCGGTCCAAGGGCGAGGAGCTCGGAGCTCGGTCAGGGCTGTCCCAGCAGTACTTTTTGAGGGTGGACGGACACGCCCGCGGGCAATCAGGTGTTGCGGGCAGGCCCCGGGGGCAGGCCCTGCTGAGTCCCCGAGCGCCACCTGGGTTCCTGCCACCACCCTTGGGCCAGGATGAGGTGCCACCTTGTGCGTAGAAGCCCTGCACACAGGCAAGAAGCCCCCCAGGCCCGCGGCGCACCCGACCCTGGAGCCCCCTGGCCGGATGCAGCCACAGTGAACGGGGGTTCTGAGTTGGCAGGCCCCATTCCCGAAGCATCCACGGGCTCTTCCCGAAGGGCTGACACCTGCTGCGCCTCAGCAGCCAGCCAACCTCCCTCCCTCTGGTCGGGCACTGCAAGCCACACAGCCACTTGTGTCCCCTGTGTCCCTCCCTGGAGGCCGCAGCGCGTTTTGGGTTTTGGCGCGGACGGGCCCCTCTAGGCTTCCGTAGTCCATTTGCCCCCGGAGCCTGCCAGACCCCTGGCTCTAGGAGGCTGCCCAGGGGCGCTACCAACAGCCCCCAGGTGCTGGCTAGCCGCCTCGGCCGGCCACGGGGGGAGCACACACACCTGCGGGTGTCTCCGGGCCGCACACACGAACTGCCCCGCGCTTCCTGGCGTTGCAAATAGGCCCCCCGGGAAGCCCCGCCCGCCCTAGGGGCTTGTCGGGTGGGGCCGACGCAAGGTGGTTGACTGGGGAGGGCTGCTGCTGGCACACACCCACTCCTGAAGCCCACTGGGGCGGTCCAAGGGCGAGGAGCTCAGTGCTCGGTCAGGGCTGTCCCAGCAGAACTTTTTGAGGGTGGACGGACACGCCCGCGGGCAATCAGGTGTTGCGGGCAGGCCCCGGGGGCAGGCCCTGCTGAGTCCCCGAGCGCCACCTGGGTTCCTGCCACCACCCTTGGGCCGGGAAGAGGTGCCACCTTGTGCGTAGAAGCCCTGCACACAGGCAAGAACCCCCCCAGGCCCGAGGCTCACCCGACCCTGGAGCCCCCTGGCCGGATGCAGCCACAGGGAACGGGGGTTCTTTGTTGGCAGGCCCCATTCCCGAAGCATCCACGGGCACTTCCCGAAGGGCTGACACCTGCTGCGCCTCAGCAGCCAGCCAACCTCCCTCCCTCTGGTCGGGCACTGCAAGCCACACAGCCACTTGTGTCCCCTGTGTCCCTCCCTGGAGGCCGCAGCGCGTTTTGGGTTTTGGCGCGGACGGGCCCCTCTCGGCTTCCGTAGTCCATTTGCCCCCGGAGCCTGCCAGACCCCTGGCTCTAGGAGGCTGCCCAGGGGCGCTGCCAACAGCCCCCAGGTGCTGGCTAGCCGCCTCGGCCGGCCACGGGGGGAGCACACACACCTGCGGGTGTCTCCGGGCCGCACACACGAACTGCCCCGCGCTTCCTGGCGTTGCAAATAGGCCCCCCGGGAAGCCCCGCCCGCCCTAGGGGCTTGTCGGGTGGGGCCGACGCAAGGTGGTTGACTGGGGAGGGCTGCTGCTGGCACACACCCACTCCTGAAGCCCACTGGGGCGGTCCAAGGGCGAGGAGCTCAGTGCTCGGTCAGGGCTGTCCCAGCAGAACTTTTTGAGGGTGGACGGACACGCCCGCGGGCAATCAGGTGTTGCGGGCAGGCCCCGGGGGCAGGCCCTGCTGAGTCCCCGAGCGCCACCTGGGTTCCTGCCACCACCCTTGGGCCGGGAAGAGGTGCCACCTTGTGCGTAGAAGCCCTGCACACAGGCAAGAACCCCCCCAGGCCCGAGGCTCACCCGACCCTGGAGCCCCCTGGCCGGATGCAGCCACAGGGAACGGGGGTTCTTTGTTGGCAGGCCCCATTCCCGAAGCATCCACGGGCACTTCCCGAAGGGCTGACACCTGCTGCGCCTCAGCAGCCAGCCAACCTCCCTCCCTCTGGTCGGGCACTGCAAGCCACACAGCCACTTGTGTCCCCTGTGTCCCTCCCTGGAGGCCGCAGCGCGTTTTGGGTTTTGGCGCGGACGGGCCCCTCTCGGCTTCCGTAGTCCATTTGCCCCCGGAGCCTGCCAGACCCCTGGCTCTAGGAGGCTGCCCAGGGGCGCTGCCAACAGCCCCCAGGTGCTGGCTAGCCGCCTCGGCCGGCCACGGGGGGAGCACACACACCTGCGGGTGTCCCCGGGCCGCACACACGAACTGCCCCGCGCTTCCCGGCGTTGCAAATAGGCCCCCCTGGGAAGCCCCGCCGGCCCTAGTGGCTTGTCGGGCGGGGCCGACGCACGGTGGGTGAGTGGGGAGGGCTGCTGCTGGCACACACCCACTCCTGAAGCCCACTGGGGCGGTCCAAGGGCGAGGAGCTCGGAGCTCGGTCAGGGCTGTCCCAGCAGAAGTTTTTGAGGGTGGACGGACACGCCCGCGGGCAATCAGGTGTTGCGGGCAGGCCCCGGGGGCAGGCCCTGCTGAGTCCCCGAGCGCCACCTGGGTTCCTGCCACCACCCTTGGGCCGGGATGAGGTGCCACCTTGTGCGTAGAAGCCCTGCACACAGGCAAGAAGCCCCCCAGGCCCGCGGCGCACCCGACCCTGGAGCCCCCTGGCCGGATGCAGCCACAGGGAACGGGGGTTCCTTGTTGGCAGGCCCCATTCCCGAAGCATCCACGGGCACTTCCCGAAGGGCTGACACCTGCTGTGCCTCAGCAGCCAGCCAACCTCCCTCCCTCTGGTCGGGCACTGCAAGCCACACAGCCACTTGTGTCCCCTGTGTCCCTCCCTGGAGGCCGCAGCGCGTTTTGGGTTTTGGCGCGGACGGGCCCCTCTCGGCTTCCATAGTCCATTTGCCCCCGGAGCCTGCCAGACCCCTGGCTCTAGGAGGCTGCCCAGGGGCGCTGCCAACAGCCCCCAGGTGCTGGCTAGCCGCCTCGGCCGGCAACGGGGGGAGCACACACACCTGCGGGTGTCCCTGGGCCGCACACACGAACTGCCCCGCGCTTCCCGGCATTGCAAATAGGCCCCCCGGGAAGCCCCGCCCGCCCTAGGGGCTTGTCGGGTGGGGCCGACGCAAGGTGGTTGACTGGGGAGGGCTGCTGCTGGCACACACCCACTCCTGAAGCCCACTGGGGCGGTCCAAGGGCGAGGAGCTCGGAGCTCGGTCAGGGCTGTCCCAGCAGAACTTTTTGAGGGTGGACGGACACGCCCGCGGGCAATCAGGTGTTGTGGGCAGGCCCCGGGGGCAGGCCCTGCTGAGTCCCCGAGCGCCACCTGGGTTCCTGCCACCACCCTTGGGCCGGGATGAGGTGCCACCTTGTGCGTAGAAGCCCTGCACACAGGCAAGAAGCCCCCCAGGCCCGCGGTGCACCCGACCCTGGAGCCCCCTGGCCGGATGCAGCCACAGGGAACGGGGGTTCTTTGTTGGCAGGCCCCATTCCCGAAGCATCCACGGGCACTTCCCGAAGGGCTGACACCTGCTGCGCCTCAGCAGCCAGCCAACCTCCCTCCCTCTGGTCGGGCACTGCAAGCCACACAGCCACTTGTGTCCCCTGTGTCCCTCCCTGGAGGCCGCAGCGCGTTTTGGGTTTTGGCGCGGACGGGCCCCTCTCGGCTTCCGTAGTCCATTTGCCCCCGGAGCCTGCCAGACCCCTGGCACTAGGAGGCTGCCCAGGGGCGCTGCCAACAGCCCCCAGGTGCTGGTTAGCCGCCTTGGCCGGCCACGGGGGGAGCACACACACCTGCGGGTGTCCCCGGGCCGCACACACGGACTGCCCCGCGCTTCCTGGCGTTGCAAATAGGCTCCCCGGGAAGCCCTGCTCACCCTAGGGGCTTGTCGGGTGGGGCCGACGCAAGGTGGTTGACTGGGGAGGGCTGCTGCTGGCACACACCCACTCCTGAAGCCCACTGGGGCGGTCCAAGGGCGAGGAGCTCGGAGCTCGGTCAGGGCTGTCCCAGCAGAACTTTTTGAGGGTGGACGGACACGCCCGCGGGCAATCAGGTGTTGCGGGGAGGCCCCGGGGGCAGGCCCTGCTGAGTCCCCGAGCGCCACCTGGGTTCCTGCCACCACCCTTGGGCCGGGATGAGGTGCCACCTTGTGCGTAGAAGCCCTGCACACAGGCAAGAAGCCCCCCAGGCCCGCGGCGCACCCGACCCTGGAGCCCCATGGCCAGATGCAGCCACAGGGAATGGGGGTTCTTTTTTGGCAGGCCCCATTCCCGAAGCATCCACGGGCACTTCCCGAAGGGCTGACACCTGCTGCGCCTCAGCAGCCAGCCAACCTCCCTCCCTCTGGTCGGGCACGCAAGCCACACAGCCACTTGTGTCCCCTGTGTCCCTCCCTGGAGGCCGCAGCGCGTTTTGGGTTTTGGCGCGGACGGGCCCCTCTCGGCTTCCGTAGTCCATTTGCCCCCGGAGCCTGCCAGACCCCTGGCTCTAGGAGGCTGCCCAGGGGCGCTGCCAACAGCCCCCAGGTGCTGGCTAGCCGCCTCGGCCGGCCACGGGGGGAGCACACACACCTGTGGGTGTCCCCGGGCCGCACACACGAACTGCCCCGCGCTTCCTGGCGTTGCAAATAGGCCCCCCGGGAAGCCCCGCCCGCCCTAGGGGCTTGTCGGGTGGGGCCGACGCAAGGTGGTTGACTGGGGAGGGCTGCTGCTGGCACACACCCACTCCTGAAGCCCACTGGGGCGGTCCAAGGGCGAGGAGCTCGGAGCTCGGTCAGGGCTGTCCCAGCAGAAGTTTTTGAGGGTGGACGGACACGCCCGCAGGCAATCAGGTGTTGCGGGCAGGCCCCGGGGGCAGGCCCTGCTGAGTCCCCGAGCGCCACCTGGGTTCCTGCCACCACCCTTGGGCCGGGATGAGGTGCCACCTTGTGCGTAGAAGCCCTGCACACAGGCAAGAAGCCCCCCAGGCCCGCGGCGCACCCGACCCTGGAGCCCCCTGGTCGGATGCAGCCACAGGGAACATGGGTTCTGAGTTGGCAGGCCCCATTCCCGAAGCATCCACGGGCACTTCCCGAAGGGCTGACACCTGCTGCGCCTCAGCAGCCAGCCAACCTCCCTCCCTCTGGTCGGGCACTGCAAGCCACACAGCCACTTGTGTCCCCTGTGTCCCTCCCTGGAGGCCACAGCGCGTTTTGGGTTTTGGCGCGGACGGGCCCCTCTCGGCTTCCGTAGTCCATTTGCCCCCGGAGCCTGCCAGACCCCTGGCTCTAGGAGGCTGCCCAGGGGCGCTGCCAACAGCCCCCAGGTGCTGGCTAGCCGCCTCGGCCGGCCACGGGGGGAGCACACACACCTGCGGGTGTCCCCGGGCCGCACACAAGAACTGCCCCGCGCTTCCCGGCGTTGCAAATAGGCCCCCCGGGAAGCCCCGCCCGCCCTAGGGGCTTGTCGGGTGGGGCCGACGCACGGTGGTTGACTGGGGAGGGCTGCTGCTGGCACACACCCACTCCTGAAGCCCACTGGGGTGGTCCAAGGGCGAGGAGCTCGGAGCTCGGTCAGGGCTGTCCCAGCAGAACTTTTTGAGGGTGGACAGACACGCCCGCAGGCAATCAGGTGTTGCGGGCAGGCCCCGGGGGCAGGCCCTGCTGAGTCCCCGAGCGCCACCTGGGTTCCTGCCACCACCCTTGGGCCGGGATGAGGTGCCACCTTGTGCGTAGAAGCCCTGCACACAGGCAAGAAGTCCCCCAGGCCCGCGGCGCACCCGACCCTGGAGCCCCCTGGCCGGATGCAGCCAGAGGGAACGGGGGTTCTTTGTTGGCAGGCCCCATTCCCGAAGCATCCACGGGCACTTCCCGAAGGGCTGACACCTGCTGCGCCTCAGCAGCCAGCCAACCTCCCTCCCTCTGGTCGGGCACTGCAAGCCACACAGCCACTTGTGTCCCCTGTGTCCCTCCCTGGAGGCCACAGCGCGTTTTGGGTTTTGGCGCGGACGGGCCCCTCTCGGCTTCCGTAGTCCATTTGCCCCCGGAGCCTGCCAGACCCCTGGCTCTAGGAGGCTGCCCAGGGGCGCTGCCAACAGCCCCCAGGTGCTGGCTAGCCGCAGCGGCCGGCCACGGGGGGAGCACACACACCTGCGGGTGTCCCCGGGCCGCACACACGAACTGCCCCGCGCTTCCTGGCGTTGCAAATAGGCCCCCCGGGAAGCCCCGCCCGCCCTAGGGGCTTGTCGGGTGGGGCCGACGCACGGTGGTTGACTGGGGAGGGCTGCTGCTGGCACACACCCACTCCTGAAGCCCACTGGGGCGGTCCAAGGGCGAGGAGCTCGGAGCTCGGTCAGGGCTGTCCCAGCAGAACTTTTTGAGGGTGGACGGACACGCCCGCAGGCAATCAGGTGTTGCGGGCAGGCCCCGGGGGCAGGCCCTGCTGAGTCCCCGAGCGCCACCTGGGTTCCTGCCACCACCCTTGGGCCGGGATGAGGTGCCACCTTGTGCGTAGAAGCCCTGCACACAGGCAAGAAGCCCCCCAGGCCCGCGGTGCACCCGACCCTGGAGCCCCCTGGCCGGATGCAGCCACAGGGAACGGGGGTTCTGAGTTGGCAGGCCCCATTCCCGAAGCATCCACGGGCACTTCCCGAAGGGCTGACACCTGCTGCGCCTCAGCAGCCAGCCAACCTCCCTCCCTCTGGTCGGGCACTGCAAGCCACCCAGCCACTTGTGTCCCCTGTGTCCCTCCTTGGAGGCCGCAGCGCGTTTTGGGTTTTGGCGCGGACGGGCCCCTCTCGGCTTCCGTAGTCCATTTGCCCCCGGAGCCTGCCAGACCCCTGGCTCTAGGAGGCTGCCCAGGGGCGCTGCCAACAGCCCCCAGGTGCTGGCTAGCCGCCTCGGCCGGCCACGGGGGGAGCACACACACCTGCGGGTGTCCCCGGGCCGCACACAAGAACTGCCCCGCGCTTCCCGGCGTTGCAAATAGGCCCCCCGGGAAGCCCCGCCCGCCCTAGGGGCTTGTCGGGTGGGGCCGACGCACGGTGGTTGACTGGGGAGGGCTGCTGCTGGCACACACCCACTCCTGAAGCCCACTGGGGCGGTCCAAGGGCGAGGAGCTCGGAGCTCGGTCAGGGCTGTCCCAGCAGAACTTTTTGAGGGTGGACGGACACGCCCGCGGGCAATCAGGTGTTGCGGGCAGGCCCCGGGGGCAGGCCCTGCTGAGTCCCCGAGCGCCACCTGGGTTCCTGCCACCACCCTTGGGCCGGGATGAGGTGCCACCTTGTGCGTAGAAGCCCTGCACACAGGCAAGAAGCCCCCCAGGCCCGCGGCGCACCCGACCCTGGAGCCCCCTGGCCGGATGCAGCCACAGGGAACGGGGGTTCTTTGTTGGCAGGCCCCATTCCCGAAGCATCCACGGGCACTTCCCGAAGGGCTGACACCTGCTGCGCCTCAGCAGCCAGCTAACCTCCCTCCCTCTGGTCGGGCACTGCAAGCCACACAGCCACTTGTGTCCCCTGTGTCCCTCCCGGGAGGCCGCAGCGCGTTTTGGGTTTTGGCGCGGACGGGCCCCTCTCGGCTTCCGTAGTCCATTTGCCCCCGGAGCCTGCCAGACCCCTGGCTCTAGGAGGCTGACCAGGGGCGCTGCCAACAGCCCCCAGGTGCTGGCTAGCCGCCTCGGCCGGCCACGGGGGGAGCACACACACCTGCGGGTGTCCCCGGGCCGCACACACGAACTGCCCCGCGCTTCCTGGCGTTGCAAATAGGCCCCCCGGGAAGCCCCGCCCGCCCTAGGGTCTTGTCGGGTGGGTCCGACGCAAGGTGGTTGACTGGGGAGGGCTGCTGCTGGCACACACCCACTCCTGAAGCCCACTGGGGCGGTCCAAGGGCGAGGAACTCAGTGCTCGGTCAGGGCTGTCCCAGCAGAACTTTTTGAGGGTGGACGGACACGCCCGCGGGCAATCAGGTGTTGCGGGGAGGCCCCGGGGGCAGGCCCTGCTGAGTCCCCGAGCGCCACCTGGGTTCCTGCCACCACCCTTGGGCCGGGAAGAGGTGCCACCTTGTGCGTAGAAGCCCTGCACACAGGCAATAACCCCCCCAGGCCCGAGGCTCACCCGACCCTGGAGCCCCCTGGCCGGATGCATCCACAGGGAACGGGGGTTCTGAGTTGGCAGGCCCCATTCCCGAAGCATCCACGGGCACTTCCCGAAGGGCTGACACCTGCTGCGCCTCAGCAGCCAGCCAACCTCCCTCCCTCTGGTCGGGCACTGCAAGCCACACAGCCACTTGTGTCCCCTGTGTCCCTCCCTGGAGGCCGCAGCGCGTTTTGGGTTTTGGCGCGGACGGGCCCCTCTCGGCTTCCGTAGTCCATTTGCCCCCGGAGCCTGCCAGACCCCTGGCTCTAGGAGGCTGCCCAGGGGCGCTGCCAACAGCCCCCAGGTGCTGGCTAGCCGCCTCGGCCGGCCACGGGGGGAGCACACACACCTGCGGGTGTCCCCGGGCCGCACACAAGAACTGCCCCGCGCTTCCCGGCGTTGCAAATAGGTCCCCCGGGAAGCCCCGCCCGCCCTAGGGGCTTGTCGGGTGGGGCCGACGCACGGTGGTTGACTGGGGAGGGCTGCTGCTGGCACACACCCACTCCTGAAGCCCACTGGGGCGGTCCAAGGGCGAGGAGCTCGGAGCTCGGTCAGGGCTGTCCCAGCAGAACTTTTTGAGGGTGGACGGACACGCCCGCATGCAATCAGGAGTTGCGGGCAGGCCCCGGGGGCAGGCCCTGCTGAGTCCCCGAGCGCCACCTGGGTTCCTGCCACCACCCTTGGGCCGGGATGAGGTGCCACCTTGTGCGTAGAAGCCCTGCACACAGGCAAGAAGCCCCCCAGGCCCGCGGCGCACCCGACCCTGGAGCCCCCTGGCCGGATGCAGCCACAGGGAACGGGGGTTCTGAGTTGGCAGGCCCCATTCCCGAAGCATCCACGGGCACTTCCCGAAGGGCTGACACCTGCTGCGCCTCAGCAGCCAGCTAACCTCCCTCCCTCTGGTCGGGCACTGCAAGCCACACAGCCACTTGTGTCCCCTGTGTCCCTCCCGGGAGGCCGCAGCGCGTTTTGGGTTTTGGCGCGGACGGGCCCCTCTCGGCTTCCGTAGTCCATTTGCCCCCGGAGCCTGCCAGACCCCTGGCTCTAGGAGGCTGCCCAGGGGCGCTGCCAACAGCCCCCAGGTGCTGGCTAGCCGCCTCGGCCGGCCACGGGGGGAGCACACACACCTGCGGGTGTCCCCGGGCCGCACACACGAACTGCCCCGCGCTTCCTGGCGTTGCAAATAGGCCCCCCGGGAAGCCCCGCCCGACCTAGGGTCTTGTCGGGTGGGTCCGACGCAAGGTGGTTGACTGGGGAGGGCTGCTGCTGGCACACACCCACTCCTGAAGCCCACTGGGGCGGTCCAAGGGCGAGGAACTCAGTGCTCGGTCAGGGCTGTCCCAGCAGAACTTTTTGAGGGTGGACGGACACGCCCGCGGGCAATCAGGTGTTGCGGGCAGGCCCCGGGGGCAGGCCCTGCTGAGTCCCCGAGCGCCACCTGGGTTCCTGCCACCACCCTTGGGCCGGGAAGAGGTGCCACCTTGTGCGTAGAAGCCCTGCACACAGGCAAGAACCCCCCCAGGCCCGAGGCTCACCCGACCCTGGAGCCCCCTGGCCGGATGCATCCACAGGGAACGGGGGTTCTGAGTTGGCAGGCCCCATTCCCGAAGCATCCACGGGCACTTCCCGAAGGGCTGACACCTGCTGCGCCTCAGCAGCCAGCCAACCTCCCTCCCTCTGGTCGGGCACTGCAAGCCAC